>NC_083763.1:6503007-6648007 GCF_963514075.1 Conger conger | reverse complement strand
TAGTAAACCAAGTGGAAGTGGTTTGTTTGCTAGGGGCAGAGGTGAGTGTTTTCACTTTTCACAGACTATCCGATCCTGTTATAATATACTTATTTTAGCACTGCAGTGGCAAAAATGTATTATTTATTAATACATTATAATATAATGTATACTAATGAACTTGTACTAATGGACTAATGTCCTTTGTGTAATATTTACTTTTTTTCCCCTAAATGATTGGATGTTCCAAATTTCCACAAGGGGGTGCAAGAGCCTAGGCTGAAGACTCATACTCCAGTGGAGACACTGAATCCCGTTATCAGAAAGAACAACATTATTACTGATATTTTAAGACCTCTCAGACGCAGAATTATCTGCACTACAGTTTATTCCCATTTCATTGTTTATTTTGCGTCTTAATTCTTTTCAAAATAATAATAATAATTTGCTGGCTTGCTTTGTGAAGGTTTAGGCCAGGATATAATGTGAAGATTATTGTGAGAAATAATTTTATAAAATATGCAATATAGATAAAATGTGATTGATCAATTAAATACAATACACGCTGTACAAATCTACATCAATTCAGTCACGTATGAGTCATGTATTAAATACAACAGGTAGAGACTTGAAAGTGTTTGCTGGATAGTTAACATAGCATAAAGTGGAGTACTTCTAAGTTGGATATAGTCTAGCTTCACTTTGTCTTAGGACAAGCCCATGCCTGTTACTGTGCTGGGTTACTTTGTCCAGCCTGCTTAATCAATAGCGGAACAGCTGAAGAACGTGCCTAACAGGACAACTAATCAACAGAACAAAAACGATTATCTGACATTAATACCTAACAACATATACACAACTGCACATAGCGTGCCATGGTGATTTCTTGGTGTTACAGCATATGGCCTTTGAAAGTGGCTATCCTGGCATTTGTTGTGCCTATGAACCAGGGTGTGTCCAGGTATAACAATAATGTGTTCTTTCGCTGATGCTTTTATCCAAAGTGACTTACAGTTGATTAGACTGAGCAGGGGACAATCCCCCCCTGGAGCAAATGCAGGGTTAAGGGCCCGACTGCTGTGTGGATCTTATGAACCACCAGCCTTCCAGGCCCCCAGTCATGCCTTGGCCACTAGGCTACCAGCCTGCCAGGGATCTCTGGGTATGGTTACCCAGACGGAGGCCCTCTGGCAGGGAGCGTGGCACATTCTTGGCCGGCCATCTTGTGTCTTCGTCACGAGCCGCGCTCGTTCTCTGGCGCACTGCTCTCTCCGTCACGGAGAGAGCACATGTTGTCCTGGCCTCTCACTTAGTGTGCTAGGTGAGCCGGATCTTTTGGCTCCGTTCGTTCAAAAGATTCGTTCGTTTTGGCTCGCTCGTTTGTTCACTTGTACTTCCGGAAAGTACGCGCACGAGTCTCATGGTTTACTCAGTTCATCGTTCTTTCGTAGATCTCAGCGCTTGGGGAGAGAGCCAAACAAACAAATCTTTCGTGGAGAAGACTCGGCTCAGTTTATTCATTTGAAAGATTAGTTCGGAAAGATTTGTTTGAAAAGATTCGTTCGGAAAAATTTGTTCGAAAGGATTCGTTCCAAAAGATTCGTTTGAAAGGATTCGTTTGAAAAGATCGATTCATTCATGAACTGCCCATCACTACTCTCGCTGTTGTCTGCCTGGGCGTTCACCTGTCCCCCTGTCTCTCACTTCTCTGACTCTGCTTGCATTAAAGACGAGCTGAAGCTTAGAGCAGCACTAGCTTCTGCGATATTTTTCAGGGGGAATTTTTGGAGGGCGGGGAGTCGATTTATCAAATGAGGAGGGGGATGCAGAGCTGTAGCCTGCAGCTCTTGGGGGGAGAAATACGTGCCGCTGTGTGAAAGGGTATTGATTGGAGGGGGAATGGAAAATTGACAGACATCTGATCTAAACGACGACGTAAACTCTCGATTCAAATTGTTTTGCTGGAAGCGGGTGTAAAAAAGCTTACGCTTTGGTATGAAAATACACATAACAATTGTATAAAATTTAATGCAATATACTTAGACTTTAAGATGTGTTCACAGGGTTATGAAGAATTGAGTAAATTGAGGAAGTGTATTTTGATCTTTAAGGAAACATGCTGAAACTATGAAACTATTTTCTTCGGCCTCCTTCCGGCACCTGGAATTGTACGTGTGACAGGGTTCTAGAATTTTCTGCAAAGCAGCTCTGGTTTGGTTGCAGACAGCGCAGGTTGCTTCACGAGTTCATCTGTAGCCAGCCTGACGGGCAAGTTCTGACAGCACACCTCCGTCCGTTGCATCAATGGCGACGCCATTCCGAATTATTTCCCGATAGATGCTCCCTCCTCCCCGAGCTATGATGATAATGCCTTTCTGAACCCAGATGACCGGTTAAGGCGGAGGTTTTGGCTTTAGTTATCTCCTGCTCATCTCTTTTGCTTTGCATAAGGTGAAGGCGATACTGGTTTCACTTTATTTTTTTGGTTTTGACAAGAGTTCCTCAAAAGGGACGCCGCGCCAGGTTTCACTACCGAATGTGACGCAAGTGAAAGTGCCCGGCCGGTTTCCTGCTTGCACTGTGACTACGTTTGTTCCGTCATTCCCCTTCTCCTCATTGTGAATTGCAGTGCAGCTGGCGCCTGGTATTGCATCAAGGAGGGCCAAGATTATTTCAATGAACGGCAAACCCAGGCAAATAGCTGTGAAAAGATTTCCTGTGGATCACTTAGGTATATTTTACTGCTAAAACCTTATAAACATTTGGCTCCTTTTATCTCCTCAGACGCGGAGAAGTGTTTAGATGACAAATTCTTATCGGTCTTTGTGTATAATTCCATAAAGTTTAGCCGAGCCATTAGCCTGGAGCGGGCCCTGCTGCCTGTTTGCTTATCCTGGTCTCTGTCTTCTTAAGATACCACAGAAACCACACAGAGAGAAACACACCAGGCCTAAACATGGGAGTCTGGAAGTCCTCAACTGCCCGGCAGGCTCCAGCTCAGTGTGTGTGTGTGTGAGTGTGTGTGTGTGTGCCTGTGCAGGTTGTGTGTGTGTGCTGTGCACTGCGGAGACTAGCATCTTACGGCATGTGTTTTCAAAGTAAGGAGAAGTCGCCGTTTGTAATAATGTGTAAGACATGTTGAAGCTCTCTCCCAGGCTCTCCTTTCTTCATCCCCAAGGGCCTTTGGATCAGTAGGGCTTCTTCCTCCATCCCCGAGGGCCATAACATTACATTAACATTACATTGATTAGACTAAGCAGGAGACAATCCTCCCCTGGAGCAATGCAGGGTTAAGGGCCTTGCTTAAGGGCCAAACGGCTGTGCAGATCTTATTGTGGCTACACCGGGATTAGAAACACCGACCTTGCGTGTCCCAGTCATGTATCTTAACCACTACACTACAGGCCTCTGGGTCAATAGGACTCATCCATGGAGACCTTTGGGTCAGTACGGGTTCTTCCTCCATCCCTGGAGGTCTTTGGGTCCGTGGGACTTCTTCTCATCATATTTGATCATATTTCTCATCATAGTTCCGAAAATACTGTTATTCATTATTGACTCCGAAAAAGTTGCACGGGCGGATCTGCCTGACCATATAAGGGGTGCCGATTTCCGGAAAACACTGACTGTTTACTGTAAACAGCCGAGAAGAGGGGGTTACGTGAGAACGTGGAGAGAAAACATTCAACTTTATGAGGAGCTAAATATAAGGATGATTCTTATGTCTGTGCAGTTTCATAATTGCAGTGTTCCATGGCTGCTAAGGTTTAGTACAAAAATGATCAACCCCCACTTTTCCTGAAGTGTTTCATGACACCGTTAATTCTCTACACTTTCAGAAATAAAGGAATGAAAAGTGCCTCAAAAGGTACAAATGTTTGTTGCCCGGGGCAGTACCCAGGGGCAGTACCATGATATTGTACCCCTAGCCAGCAATATATAATTTGCACCTTTTTCGCTTGGAAAATGTTCTCATTTGTACCCAAAGTTAACATTATTGTACTTTCCTGGTACTTTTTGGGTCATTTGATCCTTGAAAAACAGAAATACTGTCACTTTATTTTTTCTAAGAGTGTATACATAATAACTGGCTGGAGAGATCTGCATTCTGCTTGCAAAATAAATCATACGAATGCATGATATCCCAGCAAAAAAAGTCTGTCTGAACACGTGTTTTAATCTTATATAGCATCAAACTGTCTCACCCTGTCAAAAGGAACAGAAATAAGATGTTAAGTCTAAATATAAGACTATTAATGAGAGTGACTTACTTGATGGTTTTTGCAGTGCATAAGCAGATGGTGTTTCCTCTCCTCTTTCTTGCCCTGGGTGTGTGGTCGTGAGTGCACTGTGTGTGCTGTCCTGCCTCGCTGTGGCTTCATTATAATATGAGCTCTGTCGGATGTGTGTGTGTGTGTGTGTGTGTGTGTGTGTGTGAGACACGTCAATACCGTTTAACCTTTCACCCAAAACCCGAGCGGTTCAGGCGCCCGAGCTCTGTTTGTCACACCTCCGGTGAGACATCACACATTGTTCCTGCGCCACGCTGTTCGGTGAGCGGGGAACAGGCCATCTCCGCCGCGCTGTCGGGGCCCTCGGCTTCCGAGCTCAAAAAAAGGCACGCGCCGCCGTCGGACTCGATGCGTTCCCTGCTGACAGAAACGGCTCAAGCTAGGTTTCGAAACAGCTGGTAGCTGGTTGACCAGTTCGGAACAGCACCCAGCTTGACATGGTTTAGCTGGTAGACCAGTTCAGACCAGCACCCAGCTTGACATGGTTTAGCTGGTTGACCAGTTCAGACCAGCTCCCAGCTCGACATGGTTTAGCTGGCTCACCAGATCAGACCAGCACTCAGCTCGACATGGTTTAGCTGGTTGACCAGATCAGACCAGCACTCAGCTCGACATGGTTTAGCTGGTTGACCAGTTCGGACCAGCACCCAGCTTGACATGGCTTAGCTGGTTGACCAGTTCAGACCAGCACCCAGCTTGACATGGTTTAGCTGGCTCACCAGTTCAGACCAGCTCCCAGCTTGACATGTTTTAGCTGGTTGACCAGATCAGACCAGCACCCAGCCTGACATGGTTTGAACAGCTACAGCTATGTAAGCTTCCAGCAGTAGCTGGTTGATTTAGCTGGACGAAATTATGACCAGTTTAACCAGCTCCATTCTGAAGCTGGTCGAGCTGGCATAGCTAGATTTTACAATTGGGTATTAATCGTCAAGGCAACTACATTTTGTGACTCCAGTCCTGAATGCCTATAATCTTCTCTCTTTTTTTAGACGTTCTGTTACGTGATTGGTCCTCTCCACATTCTGTATCGCAGGGACAGGGCGATCAAGTAATAGACAAATATTAGTGGTAGATGTTCCTGGTGTCCTTTTTTTGTTTGACTTTTGGGGTACAGTATCAGGAGCACACTGACTAAGCAGAAACGGAGAAACGGAAAACGTGTGTTATCTAGAGGCCGAGGGTCTCGCGGCTGTAGTTTAACTGCGGTGACGCAGGAACGGCTTTGTCAGAAATGTGACCCCTTTCACTCACAGGCCAGGGTGACACAGATCCGTACGACTGCAAGGGGGAATTATATGCTTTAGCTTATCTTATGCTTAGGTTTTTGTTTTTTTTAAACTACTCTTTCATTATGGCCTGTGCCCCTGGACATGGGTGGACTCCAAATGTGCGACATCTTTATGGCCGGGTCAGATTGAGGCCTTGGTGCCATCTTGGAGATTTAGTGCCCCCGGCTATTGCCAGATGTCATTCCGCTCATGCGATCTCGTAAAATATATATCTTGAAGGTGTGGGTAGAGATATTACCTGCCACCCTCTCCTTCCTCTGCCCAATATCCAAGCCAAAAGGGGAAGAAGCCAGCAGTACAGCTGTAAGGGCCGGGCTATTGATTCCCTTGGCAGGCAGGGCCCTTACGGGAAAAGCGGGGGGGGGGGGGGGGGGGGGGGGTATACCTTCTTGAACCAGAGACAGATTACAGAGCGATTAGTCTGGACTGGAGAAAAACTACCTCCGAATAAGGTTAATGAGATTCGAGCAGAAAGGTTGAAAAAAGCACTTTGATTTACGAGGCCCAAACCCCCCCCAAAAAATTCCCTCGGCAATCAAAAATCTGATATGCAGGATGTTAATCCGCGTAGTCTTGGCAGGCCTCACCTCCTCCCTCTTCGTCATAGTGTGTGTGTGTGTATTGGCCCCGAGTCCATGGTGGAAGTCATTCGTTCAAGAAGTCATCCCGTAGCGAAGTGAACGCAAATGCCCCTGTCCACTTCCTTTTATATGGCCAGAAGGCAATCCGCTGCTTCCCAGTTTCCTGTTCTCAGAGTGGGGATGTTCAAGATGGTGACGCATGTGTAAGAAAGCCTGGAGCCAGAATGGCGGTGGACTGTGCTTGCTGGGCCAAGATGGGTCTTATGAGCAGTAGCTGCTATAGGGTGGGGGTGGGGGGTGAACTTGAAACACTTGAGATGATGTAGTGTTGTTCATAGTGTTGTTGGACTCACAGACTGTAGAAAGAATATGGACCAAGTGCCTGTTACGTCACCCACTGACTATCAGTGGGCTTGTGAAAAGCGCTTTGAAGTTTACAAGTGCCGCCATGTTGCACAATTTGGAGCCAGAGACTGCGCAGTATGGAAGCAGAGTGTGTATGAGAGATAGAATGACCATCTATCCCTGATTTGTCCACACTGTATTGTCCTAATAGCATAATAGCTTCGACATATCGGGCAATTTCGGCATACGGGGAGTAGGTGAAGAAAAAAAACACCACTTGTTACTACGTTTTCTTGCGGGGAAAATAAAATATCGTCTTCGTATTTCGATCTCAACGGTACCGTTGACTTTACACTGAAAACGGGTCTGAATGACCTATTCTGGAACCCACCACAGTGGCGCTACTGAGCACCTGGAAATGAGCTTCAAATAAAAGAATGCTCGGTTTTGGCCGCTTGGTTGGACCACGTTGAGCTCAGCTCAGACCTACAGGGGTGGGGACCAAATGCTGTATCGCAGCAGGGAAACGGATGTTGAAGGTTTGGCTTGCTGATTTAACAGGGCTGTGTGCTGAACTGGAAAACCTTAGTGTTCCAGAGACTTATGGTTTTCATTTGCTCCTACTTTTATTTGACCTGAACCGACTCATTATTTATTTTCATAGGACACACCCTTTCCGCAGGTGGCGTATATCCCCGGTGGAGAATCCAGCTATGGCTGGCTTGAAATTACCGACTACCAGCTGTTTCAAAACATAGCTTGAGCTGATCAAACCGTGTTGAATATGGTGCTGGTCTGAACCGGTTAACCAGCTACCAACCGTTTCAAAACATAGATTGAGCTGGTCAAGTCATGCTGATTATGGAGCTGGTTTGAACTGGACAAAACCAGCTACCAGCTGTTTCAAAGCCTAGCTTCAGCAGGGATAGCTTACATTCTTCTTGACCGTTTGTCCTTTTTACAGTGCACCTGGGTCTTTGTAGAGCCGGTTCGGTTCAAATACCTTGTCGGAGGTCGCAGCTAAGGGATTCCCTTCTCAGTAATCAAACCTGAAACTACTCAAGTTGTGAGTGCAGTTGTTAGTTTCCTTCACTTCTTCACACGTTAACTTGAGTAAATTCATGAAACAAAATGGCGTTCTCAGGCTTGATTTCACCAAAATCATAAACCTTATTCACCACGTAGTTAACGTATGCCTAGTATTGCTGATAATGTGTCTCATTTCTGTATTTTTTGGCGGATAGCTGGCCTTCAGTTGCTTGCTAAGATGTGTATTGACGCCAGAGGAGGGGGGAGTCGATGCTCCTTGCTTTTGTTTGACATCATTTTGCTTCTGATTCTCTTGATGGGATGGATGTAGTAACAAGCGGGTGAAAAGGATGTTCCTGACACGTTTCTGTATGCTCAGCTTTATAGCATTTAATTACAGGGAGAAGCTTTATATAAAGAAAACCAGGGCTTGTGAATACGGACAGGATGCAGCCAATTATTTATAGAGCTCGGCAGCTAACGCATGATAATGGCTACGTTGAACGTCCTGTCTCCTCTGAAATGATGATGCGTCTCAGCTGCTGAATGTGACTTTTGTGCGCGGGTGGGTTCGTTGGGTCTAAGCCTTTCCGAGATATTACCTGTTTACCAGCTGCTCTTAGAGAACCTGGATTAATACAGCACAAGGACTTGATGAAAATGTTGTCTGTGGATACAGTGAGCTATCTGGATTTTTTTTTTTTTAACCATTACATTGCAAGTTTTCTTACCGCATTTCAACGGAGCAGAAAAGAGGAAATGTAATCGGATAGGGTAGATGGTTTGGATGCCAAATGATTTTAACAAATCTATATTTCCAAGAAGGCCTTGTGGTTTAATATGAAAATGAAACAAGGGTCATTTGCCACAGTGTTGTTTTGCCATTGCGAGAGTTCATCTGTGAAGCTCGACGCTATTTTTAACCGGTAGGAATGTTTTAATGGGCATCGAGCTGTAAATACACAGAAATCAAGGATTTCTGATTCTGTGTTCACTTTTGAAAATGGCTCTGTTCTCTGTGTCTGGGCATTGTTCCTCACACCTTGCGAACGGGCTGCGTGAAAGTAGAGTTTGCCGGAAGGATGGCATTTTTAAACGCTATGATTCATACGGCGGGCCCTCCACCTGCCTCCGCTGTGGTCTGCAACGAGAAGCCTGCTCTGGGTTAGCGGACGGAAGCTTGCCTGACGTACGTAAGCCCTAACGTACGTAAGCCCTGCGCAAGTATACCTCAAATCCAGAGCAGTTCGCTCTGGATTTGAGACATCTTTGAAGAATGTGATAAATAATTCTGAACTGAAGTCAGTGTCTGACGTGTTGCTCGCCCCGGTGGGACGACGTCTGTGTCTAGAGCAGACTATAGAGCGTCGTGCTATAGCTTTTGCGTAAACGCAAGTAGCCCCAGTTTCAATGCACTACCTCATATGTGTGAGTAATGTCGTACTCACCAACGGTCTAAACAGCGGTGCAAATTATTAAATTATTCTTCTACTGTGGAGATGTACATCTTTTAATACCGCTGCGCAGTGTATTTCCCGTTATTCAGTGTCTTTTCCATAATGTTTATTTTCCTGATTGTTACCCCTTAAACGTACTCTTTTGCGCTTCACAAACAAGATATAACACTTCCTCCTTCTTCAGCTCATTCCAGTTCTGGTCTTTGCGATCTACACGGCAGCGTGACTGCCCAGTACCTATTTTTGTCTTCTGAGATAATTCTTGCTATCCTATTATCCTATGTCTAGCAGTCATTTTCAGAGTATAAAAACGATCTGTAAGTCAGGAGGTTCTGTTCTGTTCACTTCTTCTTGTGAGCCAGCAGCTATACCAGCATGCACCCTGCTCCAGCTGGAGGAGTGAAGCTAAGCGGGCGTGTGCTTGGTCAGAAATTGGAATGGGAGACCTCATGGGAAAACTAAGTTGCTGCTGGAAGTGGTGTTGGTGGGCCAATAATGATAAACCCATGATATATTACCCATGATGCCCCAGCGCAGTGATGGGTACACTGTGCTGTAGGAGACGTTAAACTGAGGCCCTGACTCACAGTGGTCACTAAGGATCCCATGGCACTCTGGGGTTTCCCGGTGTCCTGGCTAAATTCCCAACCCTGGCTCTTTCAACCAGTGGCCTGATTTTGAATTGCATTAAAAAAATTGGTCTCTCTGTCCACCTCTGCTGACGTGCGGTGAGAATTCTGGCGCAGTATGGCTGCCGTTGCATCACCCAAGTGGGTGCTGCGCATTGGTGGTGGTTCAGTTGAGTTTCCCCCTTATCGCTGTAAAGTGCTTTGAGTATGATAAAAAAAAACGATATAAGTGCCACTATCTATCACGATTCACTGCGTAGCGTTCGTCCTGGTAACACGAGCTGAAAGATTCATGTCTCATTCATGAATCTTCAGACCTCCGGCCTTGGAAGTCAGATGAGTCTGTTTCAATGTCCGCTTGTCATCAACAGGATGTGGGTTTTCTTGGGGAGGAGAGGGGGGCGGGCTGCTCGTGCACACGAATCCAGCTCCCGACCCACCAGAACAGGTTCCCGGAACTGATGGAACCCACGCTGGGTTGAACCCCACCGGCGCCGTACGCGGGTCTTCCTGTCCTCACAAAATGGCTTCCCTGCCCTCCTTACACAGATGCGCTCTCACATCTGGATGGGATCTGCTCCGCAGTTGAATAAACATTTATGAGTGGGTTACCGGTTTTCAGGGCCTACGGGTTCCCACCGGTGACGCTTAAAGTCCACTTTCCTGCGTGAGTGATTTTGGACCCGAGTCCAGGGCTGTGGGCTGGCTGGAGGGACATTACTGCGGCAGGCTTTTCCCCCCGTCTCACCATTTCGTCTGTAAACTGACATTGGTGTTGGATTTCATGTAGATGATGTTATTCGGGCTAGTTCGCTTGTTTACCTTAAGCAGGATACTCAAATAGACACTGTATCATTATTTTCTTACGAGTAATGCCGACCTAAAGCACGCACATGGCCTTCGTATACCATGCACGCCGTGAAGTATGTGTGAGACTACACCCTTATTATTCCTCGTGAATACATTTTGCAGAACTTCGGGGATCATTCTCGCTTACCGAACATTTTTTTTTTTTAAACGGCTCTCTCGTTCGGATTCTAAGAAATTAACAACAGCAAAAAAACCAAAAAAAACCCGTCGGTCTCTCTCGCTGGAAAGCCGGACGGGCGCTCCGAAAGTGTCCTTGCTCTTTTAATTGAAGCAGTGTGCGAGAGGTTTCTGGGTTCCCCTTCCGCTGCGGTCCCCGGGGCGCTGGAAACGGCTCAGTGAGCCGGCGGTGCAGCGAAGGGTTAATTCCGGAGGCGGGCTGCGGAGCCGACAACCACGCTGCCCCCCCCGATCCCGCCCCCTTTCAGAGCTGTGACCTCACAGAGAAATTGGCACTTGTTCACACACATGCACACACACACACACACACCCGCCCGCGCGCGCGCGCACACACACACACACACACACAGGCGCACACGCACACAGAGTGCTCGGCTCGTGTGTCTGGGCGTGCGGGAGAGAGAGTCTCTCCGCTCGTATACGACTTCAGCTGTCAGAGGGACTCGGGGCTCGCGGGGAGAACGACCCAGAGAGAGAGACCGAGAGAGAGAGAGAGAGAGAGAGAAGGAGAGACGGAGACGGAGAGAGTGAGGGAGCGTGTGAGCATGTGTGCGGTCAGAAGAAGGAAACCATGGATGACTACAAAAGGGCGGTGAAAGCAGGACACTGTGTTGCGCTGAAGAGGGAGCCCAGGTAACAGGGTGTGTTGCTCTCGCAGATATCTAACAACACGGAGACTTTCCCCGAGATCTTTAACACTGCTTCGCATTGTCGCCGGCTTGTGTGTGAAGCATGCGGATTGCAAGCTCCCCCCCCCCCCCGCCCCCCCCCGGCTGGAAATAACCCTCTCTGCCGCTGCTCCTCCTGAGAGGTGTCACTGAAGGAAAATGTGATTATCTGAGAAACGGGATCTGATTTGTGATTTGGCGGAGGACGGTTATGAGAGAGACGAACGGGGAGAATCGCCCGCACTGCTTGAGTGAGCGCCCCGGACGAGGACGCCGATATTGTTCCCGACGCGACTTTTATTACACTTTTTCTTTTTTTGGATGTAAACGTTCGAGCGGCTATGGGAACCGGGTTTAGCCGGAGGAAGCCAGGGTCGCGCGAAAGGAAGGGGCCAGGAGCGCGTTAGGGCTCCCGAAAACTCCTGCCCGCGAAGGAAGGAGGTAACAAGTGAGAGCGATAGTGTGTGGGAGAGAGAGAGAGAGAGAGAGAGAGAGAACAGAGACAGCGGGAAATATGAGCTGGCCGACGAACTGTGCGTTTCTCGGCCCTGCCGACCGGGCGTTCACGGTGCGGAACGGGAACATCTGCGGATCGCCGTGCGCCGTCAACCGGCCCATCGACATCGTCCAGAAACGCCGGCGGTAATTATCACTCCTAAACTTATTTTCTTATATTCCTGAAACGGCGTCGGCCTATCGCTGTCCTTCCTTCCTTCCTTCCTTCCTTCCTGGCTCGGTGTTTTGCTTGGCATTTTTATATAGCGCCTTTATGCAAAGCGCTGTACAATGGATGCTTCTCATTCACCCATTGATACGCAGACTCTCACACCAACGGCGACTGCCGATTGGCTGCCGTGCAATGCGCCATTTTTAAAGGAAATTGCAAGATGCGACCAACCTTGTGGAGGCTTCTCCTAGGGTGGGGTGGTATCCCAGAATGCCGTGTCAGGCTGGTGTAGGTGGCAGTCTCTTTTTTCGTCCAAGGTGGCTCGGCTTGTGGTTTCAGGCCCCCACACAGCTGCGACGGTGGCTGCTACTTCCTGGTGGGCGGAGCCTCTGGTCTCGGCCCTCAGGTTTCGCCTAATTGCAAACACATTGCTCCGTCACGCAGGTGAAGCGGGGGAACTGTTCCGCGTCATAACGGGCCATCGGGTGAACTCCCGTTTCATACGTTCCTTTCTCACGTCCGTTAACTCTTTGCTGTCACGCCGCGCGGGACCGCGGCCGACGGCGTTGGCGATGAAAGGGGCCGCTGTATCTCATCCCGCGAGGACACGCGTGTACGCAGGTCACTCCGCTCCCCGTCGAAGGACGGGGGGGAAACTGCGGAGGAAGGTAGAACGGTGAAATATGTTCAGATACATTCACACTGTTGTCTCCTCCAGAAGCTTGCTGCAGGTGCCGATCATGAGTTTGTCAAATGCTGAAGTGCAGAGGCTTCAGCCTACCCGCCCAGTTGAGGGATCTTGCCAGTGAGTAAGAGCTGGAATAGATTTTTCTCCATGGACTTAAATCCTTGTGATTTCAATACTACTGATTCACACCCAGTAAAAATGAAAAATACACCTGTAGAATGTAATGTGCTGTATGCGTGCTCTAAAGTGCTCATAATGAAAGTGATTTAAGTCTTTAGGGGTGGACAAAAAATGAAGCATAAGAGCTGATAAGAAATGAAGTGATAGTGGAAGTACATTTTTGTTTTTCCATTTTCCAAATGTACCCTGAAAGTACAGCAATGTTCTCTTTTTCTACAAATGAGTATGTTTTCCAAGAAAAAGAAGGTACATATTAGTTATATATTGCTGGCTATGGGTCCAGTTTTATGTACCCCTAGGGTACCTCCTCTGCAACAAGCATTTGTACCTTTTTAGGCACTTTTCATACCATTATTTCAGAGTGTACAGTAACTAGCGTGTCTGAAAGCTGACTCTAAGCCTCACTCCTTCCTGTCCACGATGTCTTGACTCTCTGTTCGCAACAATATTCACACTCTCGCATTTACCCACTATGTCCTATTTACTGGTGTTAGAAACACCCAATATGATGCCCTTATGGCCAGTTCAGCCTCCTGCAGTTAGCAGTTATAGCTCTTCTGTGATCTTAGATCACTTGCGACCTCTCTTCACATAAAATGTACGAGCCGCAAAGTAACATTTTTGCCACATAGTCTTGTTAATTGAACAGGAAAACGTTCTCCGGGGCTGCTGTTAATCTTTCCTCGTCAGATGTCGTTTTATTTTATGCTGAGGGGCTCCGTTCACAGCTCGTGTGTGTTCTGTAGTCCGTCGATGGCGGAATATGAGTGAGAGTATTGAACTTCTCATGAACCCGGCATCCTTGGAAAACTGCATTAGTAATTATAGAAATTCAGTTTTCCCTCGGAACCTGTAGAAAGAAGAAAAAAAAGCAAGAGGAATAAATGACTGTGTCATAAGATGGCTTGACGAAAAATGTATTACTTTTATTTGCACAGTTGGGGTAGCCTGTTTTTTGGACTTAGGCAGTATATAAGGTAACATCTGTCTAAGTGATTATGAGGCCCAACATGCTCCCTGCTGCCAGGGCCCTGTCCAGTGGGCACTGTCCAGGTCAGCAGCAATGATTTATTTTCTTGCTTAGCTGTCATTAACAGTACAAGTAGAGGAAATAGAAGAATCCAAAAATGTTCTCCATCCCGCTCCCCGTTGGCGTGTTTAGAACACAGCTGTGATATCACAACAATATGCCTGCACTCTCAGAAATAAAGAAATAAAGTGAAGTGGAGGTACATTGTTATCCTTCACAGATAAAATTTCCTGATTGTACCCTGAAAGTACAATCATGTTCTTTTTGGGTACAGATGAGTATTCATAAAATTTTCAAAGAAAAAAAAAAGCTGCGAATATATTGCTGGGAATTGGTACAACTATGAACCTCTCAGTAGTAGTTACGTAACAACTACATTAGTTCATGCCCGTTCACGGAACCTTATTGTGAAGTGTCACCTAATTATGCCTCCTCATGTTGCAGCATAGTTCCCAATTTGTCCTTTTTAATTCCGGCCAGCGTCCGCCCACCCCAAAAACAACAGTTTCACGTTGAGTGTACCGAGTCTAGCAGCGTACAAACGGAGGTGATTCACTTCACACCTACGAGTGATGTATTTCATTTGCCAGATTGTGCTAGGATTTCCGTACGTCACAAAACGGCCGTTTCAGAGTGATTCAGCTCCATATATTTACTTTCCTCGGCTGCTTCATCATCCGTGAAGAAAATAAAAACTAGGCTTGGACATGTGAACAGATGCTACGATTTTACTTATTAGTATTTCACAACTAAAGAAAATGTACAGTGTATACTTATATATATACAACTGGTCAGGGTGAGTGGAGTTGTTAGCATTAGCGGTGATGTGGTCTACGTCTATTTGTGACAGGGTGAACAGGGAGACACAGCTTTGACACAGAGACATAGTGCCGTGGTGGGCATCGGGTGTGGTCAAAATCAAGAGCGGTTCGACTGTATGTGTAACTGAATAAACATGTCTGAAAAAAATAAATAAAAAAATCAGGATTCGTGTCTCCATTTAGGTGTAAAAGCAACAGACGTTTGTTTACGTTTTTTGTTAGTTGAAAGACAAAATAAAAAACTGCTGTATGACTTTCAAGGGTTAAGAGGTCAGATTTCGGACAGCGAGAGGCCTCTCTTGAAAACATTTTTAGATGTAACATTTGCACCTCTGCCCTTTGCCGTGTCAGCATATCACTGAACTCAACATTGGCCTGCGTGAATCAACAAAGTGAGACAAAAAACCAGCGACATTAAGTTACATATTATCAAGCGGGTCAACATTGCTGGTTTACTAAAGGTATTTGCACACACACACACACACACACACACACACACACACACACACACGTACGTACGTTAACCCACAGCGAGGGAGTTACTGGCAGTACTCCGGAGGCTAGAGGCCACCCTGCTTCTGGACGTCATTCTCGCGTTTTTTGGATAATTCACAAAATGGCAGAGTTCTTTGAGCAGTGCTTTATCTGTGTTAGGGGAATGAATAATCAGGGTTAAACATCAGCTGCAGGATTTGACCTCTGGACGGCCCTTGAGTATCCTGTGGGCCTCTGGCCTGCCTGCCCTTGACGAGGTAATTAAGAGGGGGGGGGAGAGTTTGATTAATTGGCAACCCTTCACCAGAAAAGTGCGGAATCCACACACTCTTGTACGTAATGCGAAGTTTGGCTGATGGGACTGAAGACGTCTGGCTACGATTTTTATTCGCTTGAATGGAAATGTCTTGTTAGAAGGCACACCTCATCGCCATGACGACGACAGGCAAACTCTGTGTTTCATTTTGTTATTTTTGAGTGACCTATTCCGCTGCCTATTTACTTAATGGGCCGCAAGTTAATTTGCCTTCTGAAATAATAACAAAATATGTCCCTCAAGCACCGATGTCTCTCCTTTTCCAGAATATGTCATTCTTAAACAGCACAGAGCCAAGAAAGCTGTGTTCAGTGACAGGACACTTGTGGTCAAAGTGCTTCTGTGCAGATATCCGAAGAATTATGTATGTGCGATTGTATTCATAATCTCTTCCTAGAATCCGAGCACCACATAGACGTAGAAGGGTAAAGATGAATAAAGACGCTAATAAAAAAAACTTGAATTCTCAGAAGGATAGGTTTAGAGGCTTTTCCCTGTATAACAATGTGTTTATTTGGAATAGCGTGTCCTCGCATAAAGTCAAACGGTGAAGGCTTCTGTAATATAAGAGGAGCGCCTGGAATGTTTCCCCCTTTTTTGATTTATAACATTTTCCCTCGTTGCTTTGCAGTCTTGCTGCATTTTCTCAAAATCTGAGTGGTGGTGAGACAGGAGAGGAGAGGTCAGGAAGGGAGGGGGAGAGAAGAGGTGAGGAGAGGAGGAGAGAGAAGAGAATAGAGGTTGAGAGAGGAGAGTAAGGGAGAGGAGAGGCCAGGTAGAGAGGGGAGAGTTGGGGAAAATAGAGGAGAGAAGAGGAGAATGAAGGGGAGGGGGGGAGAGGAGAGTAGGGGGGGAGAGGAGGGGAGCGGAGAGGTGGAGAGAGGGGAGTAGACTGCTCTCCGCTCCACCTGAGGCAGTAACGTCTGTCTCAGGGCAGGGATGGCACACCCAGCTCCAGCCCGGCCTTAATCACTTACTCATTCAAATGTCCCCATCAAAACCCCCAGGAGCTCCGCCACAACGCCTTCCTGCTCCCTGCCCTGCCTCCTCCTCCCCGCGTTGTTTTTTTCCAGAGAAAAACAGCCAGCCCCTCTCCCCTCTCCCCTCTCCCCTCTCCCCTCTCTCCGTTTCCCGCAGATGGAGGCTGCATGCCCAGCTGCTCCTCTGCCTAATTGCTGCGGTCGGTGAGCGGGCGCAGGCTGGGCCGATCGACCGGCATCGACGCGGCGGCCGAATAAAGACCCGCTCTGCTGTCACTGTAATCAGCCTCCACAGGGCAGGGCCGTGCGTGTGTGTCAGAGAGAGGGCTGTCATACTGGGGGATGAGCTCATAGCGCTCGCAGGTGTGTGTGTGTGTGTGTGTGTGTGTGTGTGTGTGTTTGTGTGTGTGTGTGTGTGTGTGTGTGTGTGTGTGTGTTTATATGTGTGTGCGTGTTTGTGTGCATTGTGTGCGTGTGTGTGTGCGTCTGTATATTTGTGTGTGTGTGTGTGTGTGTGTGTGTGTGTGTTGTGTGTGTGTGTGTGTGTGTGTGTGTGTGTGTTTATATGTGTGTGCGTGTTTGTGTGCATTGTGTGCATGTGTGTGTGTGCGTCTGTATATTTGTGTGTGTGTGTGTGTGTGTGTGTGTGTGTGTGTGTTTGTGTGTGTGTTTGTGTGTGTGTGTGTGTGTGTGTTTATATGTGTGTGCGTGCGTGTTTGTGCGTGTGTGTGTGTGTGTGTTTGTGCGTGTGTGTGTGTGTGTATGTGTGTGTGTGTGTGTGTGTGTGTGTTTATATGTGTGTGTGTTTATATGTGTGTGCGTGCGTGTGTGTGTTTATATGTGTGTGTGTGTGTATATTTGTGTATGTGTGTGTGTGTGTGTGTCTTTGTGTGTATATGTGTGTTTGTGTGTGTGTGTGTGTTTATATGTGTGTGCGTGCGTGTGTGCATGCGTGTGTGCATGCGTGTGTGCAAGGGTGTGTGCATGTGTATATTTGTGTCTGTGCATATGTGTGAGTTATTTCTCGACCGCCCTCTTTCTCACTCCTTTGTTGTGAAGAGTGCAGTCTGAGCTTCAGATTACTGTCAGCAGGACTCTGTGTTCCTCTCCGCGCCGCCTGGATTAATTGTGTGCCGTTAACGCCCTGCCGTTTTACCGCTCGCCGTGGTGCGGAAGCGTAAGGGATCTGAGGGAAATTAGAGGCTTTCACTCAGAGCCCCTCTCTTTGTGCGAGCGCAGAGGTGTTTAATCCGGGCGCTCAATCCGCCAATCGCAGCGCGGCGCTAGTCGAAGCGCTAGTCAATGCACTAGACTAAGCGCTAGTCGAAGTGCTAGTCAAAGCACTAGACAAAGCGCTAGTCAAAGCGCTAGACAAAGCGCTAGTCGAAGTGCTAGTCAAAGCACTAGACAAAGTGCTAGTCAAAGCACTAGTCGAAGCGCTAGTCAAAGCGCTAGTCGAAGCGCTAGTCGAAGCGCTAGTCGAAGCGCTAGTCAAAGCACCACTCCATGCCACGCTGGGAGTCTGTGTGCGCGCCCCCCCCCCCCCCCCCCCCCATTTGTTATTCTCCAAACAAACAGCTCGTACAGAGGCGCCGCGGAGCTGGGGGGGGGGGGGGGGCGGGGGTGCAGATGTGTTTGACGTCAGTCACCCAGCTGCGCACAGGATGGCTGGTTTTATAGGCGAGGAGGGGATTCTCCAGGAGGGGTCCTGCTGCAGAAAACACGTCCTACGCTTTCTTCTTCACATGTTTTTGTTTTTCCGGGGGATGGGAAGGCAGAGATTACCCCGCTTCAGACTGCCCACCCCGCAACCCCCCCCCCCCCCCCCCGCCCCCCCCCGAATATCTCTGCTCTGATTCCATACGCTTGTATACTGTCAATCCGCACAGCAGACAGCAGAGCTCCTCTTTATTATAAGTGGGTGGACAAACACAGCAGTCTACTTAAAACACACATACAGCCAAGTATCAAAGCCATCTTCAGCCTTGTGGCAGCAGTGATATGCAGTGCATGTGACCAGCCCAAATCCTGGAAGAAAAAGTGAAATTAGGGTGTTTTAAGGTTTATATTAAGAAATACTTCACACTTTGAATTATGTAACGTGCATTTCATGGGTTTTGCCGTCACCATCTCTTTCCCTGCTTTTCATATGTCCTACTAATATTTGCCCCGTGGCTGCCAATTTCTGGATTATCTCGTCAAAGTTCATTTCAAGTGGGTGGCTTAAAGTGTGACAGGACCTTGCTATTGTTGGAAAAGTGTGTTTCTAACTATTAAAAAAAAAACTTCTGCACTTACTATGACTACTATGTTGTGTTTGTTCATGACTCTTTTTGCGATTTATGGATTCGATGCTTTTCACTTGTTGAGGAACTGAGTCGCCTTTGATTAAAAGCGTCTGCTAAATGACTGAAATGTAAGCGTAAAAGCGCCGCGTTGTGAACAGAGAGCTGATGTCACAGCTAGTGCTTAAAGAGAGGAGGTCACTGTGTACGACAGAGGGGTCAGCGATCAATGCTTGACATGACATATTTAGTGAGGGAGCGGTGTCGTGGGTCTGAGAGAGGAGCGCAGATGGTTGGAGTCCATTTTTTTCCTCCCCATGTGCTTTCCATTGAAGGTGAGACGAGATATCTTTGCGAGTGCCGGGTCCCGTCCTTTAACTCTTTATCGGGTTACATGGCTCTGCCGTGTTTACACGGGCCGACTCTGTTTTTCCTCTTTGCCTTGAAATCCAACAGAGTGCTGATGGATTTCAGGGGAACCCAGTAGCCATACAGAACACTCCGAGAGCAATGTGACACAGTGCCTGAGTCACTCTCGCTGGGGTTACAAGGTTGGGTTTTATGACAACAACTGGCTTCTCCGAAAAAAAGGCTTTTATGCATAATATTTGCAACTTGGCCTCAATATGTCTGAACTCAACACTGAGTCAACCTGCATGAGTCAAACAGTGAGGCGAAAAACAGCTTGTAGCTGGTAATTTCAAGCTGCTCATAGCTGGATCTTACGCCAGGGTTGAAGAGAAATGTGTCAGCGTTTCGAGTCACACTTATTTAGCAGGAAAAGTGCATTCTCTTTAACCCCAGCCCCCTCCCAGCCCCCCCCTCTCGCTGGTATCCTGCTGCAGCGGTGGTTCTTATTCTGTGGTGAGGCCGGCGTTGGGCCCACAAGGCCTGCATCAGCTTATCAGCCTCCTCCAGGCCGCAGGGACGGTCCGCCCTGACGTCAGACAGGGCTGCTGGGATTGATAGTTCAGTGTTCTGGAATGCAGCGGCGGTGACATTCTAGAAGCGGGGCGGCCTCACTCGATACACATGCTCTGGAGTTCTGCCTCTTAAATAGACAGGCTCCCTCCCTGTGGGTTAATATAAGCGCGTGCCTGTGTGTGCTTGTGTGTGTGTGTGTGTGTGTTTACGCACTACGATATAAACTAGCAATATTGTCCTGCTTGATTATGTAACTTCATGTCACTGGCTTTTGTCTCACTCAGTTGATTAATGCAGACTGATGTTGAGCGCAGTGATATTCTGATAAGGAAGAAGGGGAAAATGTTACAAATGAAAACTTTTCCCCGGAGAGGCATGTTGTTGTGAAAAACCTCACCTTTTACCCATAGAAAGCTGCACATTGGTTTGATTTTGTCTGTCCACAACTAAAAAACATTAACTTATGTATGTTGTTTGTAGTTTTAGGTATAAACTTTTGCCTTATTGCCCTCTTTTCAGCATTTAAATCGGCAGTGTTCGTGTGGCACTTCTGTTCTGTGGGAGCAGTAGTGCCTGGGGAGAACTGAATGAATCGGAAAATATATTTATATTACACTGCTATTTATTGAAGCATTCCAAGTCATTTTTGATGTTATTATTTGAAGTTTTTGGCTCACAGTATAAAGATGCCCAAGTGAGGTTGTTGATGGAAATTTAGGCTGTGATTCTTGAAGACCATTAGTTACGGATAGACTACAAGTCGGTGTTTTGCATCAATAGATACATGGGTGAAATAGTTATAGACTTACGACATTACACTTTCCATCAGATAATGGAAAAATAATAATGAATTGATTTACCCCGTGGGTAAATACACAACTTAGTAAATTCTCTGATGTCTCTTCACAACCTTCTGAGAATGTTGGATCCAAGAGTTTCTGGTGTCACACTGTGAACTGGCAGGATACTAAAAGATGGTTCTGGTAGAGGCTCAAAGTTTCAGACGTAGTTCTGGAAGGTTCTGGGAGACGCTCCCCCAACCTTCCACTTTGCTCAGCGCCTACCGCACACACCAAGGATGAAAAAGCAACGTTTATACATTTTTGGCCGCCCTCCTGAGGCAAAAGTCCATGATATTATGAAACATGAGGAAAAAAATGTCTTATTAGATCTTGAGTTTTCTCCTTGAGCTCATAATCCAGCGTATTAGAACAAAAAAAAAGGAAAAAAGACGTCTCTTTGCTTGAAGCCAGAACAATTACTGTCACAGAAAAGGTGGAGAATTACTCCTGAGCTCCCCTGATGGACCTAATGCTCTGACAGGCCTTCAGCTTCGTGCTGATGTGTTAGCTGATTGGACGAGCCGTGGGCCCCAACCGAGCAGCCAATAAAAACACAAAGTCAATAATCTTTCACACAGGAAAATAGAGTCGCAATCTGTGTTTTTTTTCTGCGCTGGTTGTCTTTCAAGTTATTGTGTTATTGAGTGTGCCCTCTCCTTAAATGGCGGCGACATGGCTCAGGCAGTAAGAGCAGTCGTCTCATTGGCTCAGGCAGTAAGAGCAGTCGGCTGGCAGTCGGAGGGTTGCCGGTTCGATCCCCCGCCCGGGCAGTGTCGAAGTGTCCCTGAGCAAGATGCCTAACCCCTAAATGCTCCTGACGAGCTGGTCGGCACCTTGCATGGCAGCCAATCGCCGTTGGTGTATGAATGGGTGAATGAGAAGCATGCTTTGGATAAAGGCGCTATATAAATGCCAACCATTTACCATCGGGGACAGTTTGTGTCACCACTGAGTTACTTTTCTACAGTCTTGGTCCGCTCAACACTCTGCCCTCCTGCTTTCTTAACGTCTACGTTTCAAGCTCCGTTTGCCGCGGGCCCCTCGGACGAACGGTTTCAGAGTTCAGCTCGAACGCACGCGGTTCACGGCGGACGTGCCGCGGCCCACGCCGGCTCTGTTTGCCTTCAGCATTGTGCTGTGCCCCCCTCTCTCCCCGCTTGCGTGCGCTCTTTCACCCTTTCGGCATCTTACCCGATTAGCGTTTCTTTACAGTTTACAAAATGTGCATGCTACTACCCCCCCCCCCCCCCCCCAAAATAAACTGCACTTTGCCTTGCCATGGTCTGATCTGACTTCTGGCGAGGTCCAGGGATTTTCGAAACAAACAGATTTTATTTTAGTTCTGGGTGCAGTCGGGCGACGAACGGAAAGTGAGCTGCCACTGTTTTCTTTCGCTCTCCGAAAACAAGCGCTTCGTGCCTGTTAATTAAACAGGTGTCCGTACCCCCGGAGGTAAGGAGGCGATCGCCGTTTCCGCCCTGTTCAGAGCGACCGCGGGTGGGTATTGACTGATCTTCGCTGGGGAGGCGGGGCTCATTCGGGGCGCGGGAGGGGTGGCTTTCGGGCCCGTGGCATCCCGGGGAAAGCTCCGGAAGGCCGGTCGGAGCCTTCTTGCTTTTCTTTTTGCACCGCAGACGGGAGACCTTGGCGAGGGGAGGAAGGGGAAGTGGTCTCAGGGACGCGCAGTTAGTTTGGGGTAATGTAAACACCCGCGAGGACTTCACAGAGGCGCGGTGCAGCGCTCTCTAAACACAGAACGCAGTTCCCCGGGCAGGCGGGGAGAGCGGGCACCGTCCTCTCAACTGCCTTCTGCAGCTCAGTCAGTCGGTGGGAAAGTGCACAGCAGCACACACACGCCTGCTTACACGGATAGCACGTTACACTCTCAGAAATAAAGGTGCAAAAAGTGCCTAGAAAGGTACAAATGCTCGTTGCAGGGGTACTAAATAGGTACATAAAATGATATGTAAGTAAGTACGCAATGTATAATTCATTGGTGGCTTTTTTCTTTTAACCCTTTTATGCACAAGCTATGCAAAGATATAGAAAATAAGTAAAAAGTCACTTTTGACCCATGTTGTGCATCAAAGGGTTAAAGGAATTTAATCAAGGTTAAATCTGCAGTAAGATTTAAAAAAGATTTGCTGTAAATGAATCTTAAATTAAGTTAATCTTAAGGAACTGTTTTATGCCCTTCCGTCTTCTGGCTATGAGTTAACGTGCACGGGAAAAGTCCCTTTGTCATCCATCACCTTGGGAGCAGCCAAAGAACTGTCAAATGAAAAGAGACTGATGGTTGTTGGCCTACACAAGTCAGGTAATGGGTATAAATGGTTAGATAAACCACTTAAGTGCTGTGAAGTTATCCAAAAGCTTCAAACGTCTGCAACAGTTGGAAACTTGCCAGGAGGACGACGCACATACTTGTTGTCTCCACCCACAACGAGGAATATTGCTAGGGAGGCAAAGAACCGGAAAATCACAGTTTAAGAACTGCGGAGCTTAATTGCCTAATCTCGGGGTCGTAAAGGCTCAAAAGCAGTCATAAAACACCACCTCCAAGCCAACAGGGTTTCTGGAAGTGTCGCAACAAGAAAGCAAACGCAACGGTCAATGGAGCCGTGACTGGAACCAGCTGCTATTGTCAGATTGAAATGAAACCGTTGGCCGTGTAAACCGCTGGCATGTTTGGCACGGAATGAGGAACGCTTACGGGGAAGAACACCTCATACCTACTGTCAAGTGCGGTGATGGATCAGTGGGGCTTTGGGGCTGTTTTACTGGCATGGTCTAGGGGTTCTTGGTAAGATCAATAGCGTAATGAATTCCACCAAGTGCTGGAACATTTTAGCCGAAAAACCTGGTTGCCTCGGCCAGGAGGCTGAGAAGCTGTGACTTGGCATAAGTAAGTGGATCTTCCGTCAAGACTATATTTTTTGTTAATCTCTTGCCAGCAGCTATCTCTCCATCCCCGGTAGTTGAGGCTCTTTTGTAACTGTAGCCTCAAAAGCATGGAACAGCCAGTGACAGAGGCTCATTCCCGGATTTTGGCAGAACCCAGCGAGACTAACGCAGATGCACAGCTTGGATACAACACTTGGAGACACAGTACCCCTTGATGATGTTATGACGTCAAATAATTGACACATTTTGACTCGTGAAGTAACGTTTGCGATCGTGCTGATTTTCTGAGCACTGCGCATTTTCCAGTTATGTCATCTTGCATGTCCTGTTGATGTAATTGAAAGTAATCATGCTGTGTCATCTGTGTTAATACTTTTAATATTTATCTGCTGTTGGCAGCATTCATGCACTGCTATCAAACTGTCCGCCGCTAAGATTAATGTCCCTCATGGGCTGCAGGTGTTACAGCTAATTTTGCCTCATGATGCCAGTTGTGTTGCAATAAAGTTCATGTCTGTGCAAGATATTTGATTCAGTTTTGACCAGACATTTCAATTTCAATAGATCCAGTTCCTTCGGAGAATGTCATACCCGTTCCAAAGGGCAGCGCTGTTCAGTGTTTGCAGGTCCGCACATGCTTGCATTCTACCTTGCTTGCACTTGAACTAAAGGCGCAAGGTTAGAACTGCAGCAGTGTTTTTCCAGACTTCACATATCAGTACTGTGGGTCTAACTGTGGCACATTGTGGGGCAGCCTGTAGCGTAGTGGCTAAGCTACATGACTAGGACCCGAAAGGTTGGTGGTTCAAGCTCAAGTGTGGCCACGATAAGATCCGCACAGCTGTTGGGCCCTTGAGCAAAGGCCCTTAACCCCGCATTGCTCCAGGGAGATTGTTTAGTCTAATCAACCGTGAATCGCTTCAGATTAAAGCGTTAAATTATTTACTTAATTGTTAAATTATCCTGCTCGAGTTGTACTCAGTTGGTCATTCGGCTGTGAGGTTCAGCCATGCGTGCCGTTCTCTTGCAGCGTGCTCAAAGTTCAGAGTCGGGAACGGACTGGATCAGCAGACAGGAATTAGGTTGCAGTCCCAGGTTGACGCACCCTTATATAAAGCCCCAAACAAACGGGACTCGGGGGCAGAAGTCGGCGCGGCTGTAATTTGTAATGCTTGACGCGGCAGGGCCGGTTTCTCTCCCGGCACCACCACGGGCCATTTGTCAGCGTACCGGGAGGCGGGCGAAAGGTCAGCGCAGAAATGACAACCCCGCGTCGCCACCGCTGCGGTCGAAGTTTCCGTCGGTTCGACGCGACCGCTTGTTATCGCTGTGCTGTCGGGCCCTTTGAGAGGGGAATCCGCGCGGTTGAGTTGCTGCTATTTTATTCCTTTATTGGACAAACGTGCGTTCGCGGAGCAACTCACGGAGAGTTAGGAGACGCCAGGGTCAGAGCGGAGTGCCAAGGCGAGCCACGATTTACAGTGCGCTGCTACGGCCAATGGCAACACTCCGTATTTCATAATGAGCGTAGGTCAACAAACGCATTCCCGCCCAGTCACAGGTCAGGGCGATTCCTTCTCATCCAATGAAAATCAGTACTGATGCATTTCGCTTCTAACCCGATGGCTGGAGAGGACCCCAAACGTGTGAGACCCAAAAAGGCTTGGCCCCCTTTTGGTCCCACTCTCATTGAGCGGTCAGAAATAAAAGTACTAAATAGCTCAGAAATAATGGTGCCTAAAAAGGTACAAATGCTTGTCGCTGGGGGCCCCCTATAGGTACAGAAAAATTGTACCTAAGCCAAGAATATACAGTATAATTAAATTTGACCCTTTTCACTTGGAAAGCATACTTATTTGTACCCAAAGAGGACATTACTGCACTTTCAGGGTACGTTTGGGAAAAACAAAAAATGTACCTCCACTGTCACTTTATTTCTGAGAGTGTATTGACAGGTTTCAGATGTCGTTATCTGGAGAGATCACCCGGAACCGATGCCCTAATTTATGAACAAGCCAGGAATTCTCACTGGTTACATTTCCATGTATCTGTGTCGATGAGACAATGGCAAAAGCCTGTACACTTTGAAATGTCGATGAAGACGTTTGGAGACGGGGAAGTGCTCCTTCCTCAGACTGACCCGAGGTTCACCGATCGCTCTCACAGAGACATTCCGCCTCCCGCTCATCTCTGAGATTACCATCGGCAGGGCGTCCGATAGTGTTTATATTTTAAACACACTAATTCCCAAAACAATGTCAGAGTCCTGCCATCTTGGCAAAGGAGGGATTAGACAATGTCTCTGCTCGACTCTTAAGGCATGCAAGTTGAGACATCCCCTTTTTGCTGTCTGAATTCATAGGAAATGCACACGATACAGTGTGTGCACAAAATGATGAAAAATGACGTATATTTGTTGTTGTTGTTACCTGACAGGAAAGTATAGAAAGTATAGATATAAATAAAAGAACAAATTAAAGTGAAATCAAAGCAAGGAAACTGACTCAAGGACTGGTGTAAAACAGCTTGAGTTGTTCTCAAGGCCACAAAAAAAGAAGAAGTTTTTTTTCTGTGTGTTCCTGGCTGCTGACGGATCCCTTGTCGGTCTGTGGATGGGCCCGTTACTGAGTAGTAAACGCACATCCTTCATAAACCCGGAGTCATCGCTGCTCTCCTTCTGTTTTTAAGGCTGCGGAGGTCTGCATGTGTACAATAGAGGGTGTGCAGAATAAACAGCAAACAGACCAGGCCAGGAACTGGGGGTCCCAGTAGACGGGTTACGTAACGCGGAGGGGAGTATTCAAACAGCGGGGGGTCGTGTGCCCAAAGTTCACCCCCACGCGTCAACCACCCCCCCACCCCCCACCCCCCCTCGCATGGCGCTAGCTGGCTTCTGGAATTGCATCAAAAACACGTTTATGCCCCCCTCCTCCCCCTCGATTGTCACTGGTCTTTGAACAGAACAGCACTCTGTTCTTTCACACGCTACTGAGAGAAGAAAACAGGTTTTTTTTTTTTTTCGACTGACGCTGTGTCGGTCAACCTCAGCGTCTGGAATTAGCACCGCTCTGTAACGATAACATCTGCTTCTCAGAACAAAAAGGACCATTTCCCCCCCAATCCGAACCCCCCCCCCCCCCCCCCTTCCCCCTCATGGGTTCCCAGGGCCATCCCAATCCCACTCAGCTGGTGTCAATCTGGAAAGATTCGACAGCGGTCGCTGACACGGGATGACTCTCAGAGTTTTCCAGGATTTTATGACTTATAGTTTATCTCCTGCTACCGCAGTACTATGAATGACTCGGTGAATCCATGGGAAAGTATTCTTCTTTCTAATTCAGTTTCTGAATTGAAATGATGACGATATCAATGACTTCAGTGCAGATAGATTAGGTATCAGATATTTCCGATGGTATTTTCTTTACCGTGTTTTTTTGCTTTATCCGTTTTTTAAAGCAGTTTGGCTCTGAGACATTTAGACTGAAAGGTTACTAGTTTCATTGTTCAGTGCCTGAAAGTGGCACACCAAGGTGAGCCAGCAGTGGTTTTCTCAGTGTTGCTACGCAGTGCTCCAGTTTTAATTGTCTGTGTATGACATTCACTGTTTCTATGGGGCCGGGGCTGTGTGTGTGTCTACGTGATTGAGTGTGTGTGTGTGTTTGTGTACGTGTGTATTTGTGCATTTGTGTGTGAGCATGTGTGTGCGTGCCTGCATGCGCATGTGTGTGTCTGTCTGTGTGCCTGCGTATGAGTGTGTGTGTGTGTGTGGGTGTGTGTACATGCTCTGCTGGCAAGACCCCAAATGGAACATTAACATGAGAAACATGTCTCCTTCTGCAGATAGCAGATATGATCCTAGCAGATATCAATCCAACACAAATGATTGACACTGTTTGGGTGGAAGAATAATCCCTGGATTTTTAGAGAGATGTCAGAGAGATGGACCAGTACTGTATCATCCCTGGGCTTCGACTCCCCTGATCTGTTTTAATTACAGCCTTTACTGATTATTAGCTTTCATACAGTATCTAATGCAGCAATGTGTTGTATAGAGCTGGCGGTGTTGACAGGGCTTCCTATGTATACATATATCTTGCACTGTGAGATGCAAGATATTCTTATTTCTGAGAATGATAGTACGTGTTGTTGAGTGCTATTTAACCACTTCCTCTGGCAGAACGCATTTCCTGAAAAAGTCACGAGAAAATAATAAACAACATGCTGCAAGGCACCTAGCGTACAGCTGCAGCTGTATACACACCATAACCTGAGTATGGTGCTGCATACTTATTTATAGATGTTCATATGTGCAGGTATATACAAATTGCTTGTTAGTTCTGGTCCACTGTCATGAAAAAGGCCATCTTTGTATTCAGTTTGAAGTCACAAATTACTTTTTGCTTGATGTTTCAGTACATGGTACTGCTTTGGCTCATAACATACTCTGTCCCACCCTTCTCTCACAAGGCCTCAGTAATACTGATCTTACACACAGAGCCAGGACTGTAATGTTTTAATTCAGGCATCAGTAACACTGATCTTACACACAGAGCCAGGACTGTAATGTTTTAATTCAGGCATCAGTAACACTGATCTTACACACAGAGCCAGGACTGTAATGTTTTAATTCAGGCATCAGTAACACTGATCTTACACACAGAGCCAGGACTGTAATGTTTTAATTCAGGCATCAGTAACACTGATCTTACACACAGAGCCAGGACTGTAATGTTTTAATTCAGGTGTCAGTAATGCTGATCTTCACACAGAGCCAGGACTGGAATGTTTTAATTCAGGTGTCAGTAATACTGATCTTCACACAGAGCCAGGACTGGAATGTTTTAATTCAGGCCTCAGTAACACTGATCTTACACACAGAGCCAGGACTGTAATGTTTTAATTCAGACCTCAGTAACACTGATCTTACACACAGAGCCAGGACTGTAATGTTTTAATTCAGACCTCAGTAACACTGATCTTACACACAGAGCCAGGACTGTAATGTTTTAATTCAGGTGTCAGTAATGCTGATCTTCACACAGAGCCAGGACTGGAATGTTTTAATTCAGGTGTCAGTAATACTGATCTTCACACAGAGCCAGGACTGGAATGTTTTAATTCAGGCCTCAGTAACACTGATCTTACACACGGAGCCAGAACTGTAATGTTTTAATTCAGGCATCAGTAACACTGATCTTACACACAGAGCCAGGACTGTAATGTTTTAATTCAGGCGTCAGTAACGCTGATCTTACACACAGAGCCAGGACTGTAATGTTTTAATTCAGGCGTCAGTAACGCTGATCTTACACACAGAGCCAGGACTGTAATGTTTTAATTCAGGCATCAGTAACGCTGATCTTACACACAGAGCCAGGACTGTAATGTTTTAATTCAGGCATCAGTAACACTGATCTTACACACAGAGCCAGGACTGTAATGTTTTAATTCAGGCATCAGTAACACTGATCTTACACACAGAGCCAGGACTGTAATGTTTTAATTCAGACCTCAGTAACACTGATCTTACACACAGAGCCAGGACTGGAATGTTTTAATTCAGGTGTCAGTAACACTGATCTTCACACAGAGCCAGGACTGGAATGTTTTAATTCAGGCCTCAGTAACACTGATCTTACACACGGAGCCAGGACTGGAATGTTTTAATTCAGTCCAGCAGAGGGAACCTCTCCCAGGAGGAATCCCGTCGGTTGTCAGCACGGTGTTCATGAATAACAATGCTACATGGCGGGCCCACGCGTTTCTCAACCCCTCTCTCGCCCGGGTTATTTCAGGGCTATTTTTCTGTGCCTTCCCTCTTCCTGGGCTGTTTCTCTGTGCGCTCGCTCTTCCTGGGCTGTTTGTTTTTCGCGTGCGCGGGCGAACGGGCATCTTTGTGCGAGGTGTGGAGACAATGGGCTCCAGCTCGCAGTCGCTCAAGCAGCGGGGCCCGATAAGTGGGCACTTCCTGTCCGGCCCCCTGCTGGAGCCGCTGTCCCCCTCCGTGTTCCCCCAAAAAGCCCCGACCGCTCCACACTACCCAACCATACCTTTTAAGGCCATGTTCACATTTCAGGTGCCCTGCTGTGCAGGCTTCATGATATCCTGGGGAAAAATAAATAATTGAGTGCAAATCTGAGAGAAAATGCAGAGGATACAAGCCAAAATCAAAGTTTCTCTTTTGGATAATACTTTTCATTTTTTTTTAACTGAATTTAGTTCACGAAAAAACACGTTCCCTCCATCTCCGAAAAGATTAAATGTTGAATGTGAAATGAGAACTGTTCAGTGTCTTTAATTCTCAGGTCTGTCGTGTGAATCGCAGGTCTGTGTAATCAGGCCGCGGTGTAAGATTTCGGCCTGCGCCAGGCTATCGAGCCCGGCGTCTGCTGCTCCCCCCAGCCTCCCTAGGCCACACTTATGAATAACACTTTTAATCAGACACCTTAAAATAGAACTGGGAACCGTATAATACTGTGCAAACATTCTTCTTATCGTTGCATAACCGCCTAATAAATCCACTCAGAAGTAACGCTCCCCTTTAATCAGGACCGAGCAAAAACATTTTGGTTCGAGGAAGGAGTTCTTCATGCTCTCTGTCATTCAGGGCTTATTTTAGATGGCTGGAGACGATAGCCTGAGAATGGGGCTTCTTGTTTATTTATTCGATATTTATACCGTTCTGGGCACAGATATAAACAAAAGGCCAAGCTTAATTCTGGTCCACTGACAAAAGGCCATCTCTCCACACTTGTCTGAAGTGACTAACTGTTTTTCGCTTGATGCTAACTGGCAGTGCCCCTGTCTGTTAATAAATTGGTCATGGTTCAATAGGCTTTTAGGCAATGGTTCGCTTTACAGACCCTGGGATGATCACATATTATTTCCATATTTGTATACAGGCATTATTATGTACAGTGCCATCTGTAAGCATTTGGACAGTTACATAATTTTTTGTTGTTTACTTTTGAGTCTGCACTCCAGCCCTTTGGATTTGCAATGAAGCAGTGAGGTTAAAGTGCAGACTGCTTTCATTTAAATATATTTAAGTGTATTTACTGTGAAATAGTCCCTATTTTAGGGTACCAAAAGTACTGTAGTTGGACAAATTCACAGGCTCTTAAAGGCACAATAGGTAATTTTGGACTTCTAATGGTCAAGGGAGAAATAGCAGCAACAAACACCTTCAAACCACAACACTGTTTATCCCTCCCCCTTCTCTGTAAACACGCTAACATTGAAACGGCATTGGCTATGGCAATTAGAACCAAATTTCAACCAATGAGCTTGAATTAGTGTACAGTTACACAATGTTTTGGTACAGAGTGTCGGGCCGTCAACTGTATATTTTGAAACCCGAATTTAAGGACTATGAACAGAGGCAGAGGGTGAGTCAACATGTCTGTGAGCCTTTTTCAACGATAGGAAGGGATTTACAATGGTCTTGTAACAAAAATCTTACCTATTGCACCTTTCAATAAAGTCATCGTATTCAGTACTATAGTAAATCCTTTGCATTCAACAACACACAGCTGGGCAAGGAGCCAATTGTCCAGTTACTCCCCCCCCTCCAAAATGGAGGGGACTATGTATGAAAGGGGAGCGGATTCCTACATGGTTCAGCCGATACGGATGTAAACCCTCTAAGTGATAATCTGCACTTTAACCTCATATTCATTGTTTCATTTAATTCATTCATTCATTCATTCATTCATTCATTCATTCATCCAACATGCTGGAGTACGGAGCCGAAACAAAAATTCCTCCAGTGAGAGAGAACGTGCACAGGAACCATTTTCTATGCACAGCGATACCGTAGAGTAACACGTAGCCGCAGCAAAGGGAGAAGGAAGCAGAAGTCAATTAATGAAGAATAACATCCACCCCTCTGAGAGAAAAGGAACCTTTTTTTAATGAATGGAGAAAATAGTACGGAGAAAAAAAATGTGGGTGGATCTGCACCCCCCCCCGCCCCTACAGACCGGAACCAGAATAGCAGAGCAGTGGCTTTAAAGAGCCGCGCACATGAATATTTATGAATGGGGAGCAGCCTGTGGCCCGAGGCAGAGGACAGCGCGCTCTACCTGAGAGGCTATAAATAGAGCGGGGTCTCCGGTCCCGCGCTGGAGGGGGCTATTTTTAGCCGCTAGCCGCCGCGACCCACGTGGCGCCCGCGTCCGCCCGCCGGACCGGACCGCGCAGAAACCGCCGGAGGCAAAAACAACGGCAGGAACGACGGAGCGGGAGGAGAAGGGGTGGTAACTGAGCGGGCCACGGGCGTAGGTATTTTTAGACCCCCTCCTTCTCCTCCGCCGCCCACGCTTTCCCTCACGGTCCCCCGACATCGCTGTGAATCCGCCGTGCTGTATGTAAACAACGGGCTGTTTGATATGCACATCCCCACCACGTGTAGCCAACCCCCCACCCCCACGCTCTCATACGTACGAACCCTCTGTCACATGAATGGAGTGTTCCCTACAGATTATGTAATCTCCGCTCCTCGTGCGCCAGGAAGTGTGCTGTGCGTCTCCTCCGTCCTCCTTACTGTAGGACAACTACAGGACGCAATTATACCGCGTTACACTCCTTCATTCATTCCTATTTCTCCAGATGTCAGTCTAACTGTCGCTGTTAGTGGCTGTGCTGTGTGGAGCCCCTTGCATGCAGTGCTTCTGATCTCTTTATTTTGCTGAAACAAAATATGTCCCACACTTCACGTGTGTACAAAGGAAAAAGTGTTTAATTGCAGTAAAAGTAAACCTATTTAGATTGCAGCACAATCTATTTAAACGCTGTTTTCCATCAGCACCCTGGCGCTGTAGCACACAGCCAGTGTGCACAGGATGTGAAATGTATGGCAGGATACACTAGAGTGGGTAAGACTGGCAGTAGTACTTGTGGTTGGGAGTTTACTGTACCTGACGGGAGGCTATTTATGGGCACAGATGCTCCAGCATCAGTGAGGGAGAGCTAATTTTACACCTCCTACATCACACTGACCCCGCAGCTGCTGCCTGAATGGGCACTGTGGAGCTGCTTCTGCTCTCCTGCTGAGAGAGAGGGAGAGAGGGAGAGAGAGACAGAGACAGAGACAGAGACGAAGGGAGGGAGAGAGGGTGAGAGAGAGAGAGACGGAGGGAGAGAGAGAGAGAGAGACGAAGGGAGGGAGAGAGGGTGAGAGAGAGAGAGAGAGTGAGAGAGAGGGAGAGAGAGAGACGAAGGGAGGGAGAGAGGGTGAGAGTGAGGGTGAGAGAGAGAGAGGGTGAGTGAGAGAGAGAGAGGGTGAGAGAGAGAGATGGAGGGAGAGAGGGTGTGAGAGAGAGGGTGAGAGAGAGAGACGGTGAGAGAGGGTGAGTGAGAGAGAGAGATGGAGGGAGAGAGGGTGAGAGAGAGAGACGGTGAGAGAGGGTGAGTGAGAGAGAGATGGAGGGAGAGAGGGTGAGAGAGAGAGAGGGTGGGAGAGAGGGTGAGAGTGAGAGAGAGGGAGGGAGAGAGGGTGAGAGAGGGAGGGAGAGAGAGAGGGAGGGAGAGAGGGTGAGAGAGAGAGAGGGTGGGAGAGAGGGTGAGAGTGAGAGAGAGGGAGGGAGAGAGGGTGAGAGAGGGAGGGAGAGAGAGGGAGAGGGTGAGAGTGAGAGAGAGAGGGAGGGAGTGAGGGTGAGAGAGAGAGGGTGAGGGGTGAGAGAGAGGGTGAGAGAGAGAGAGGGTGAGTGAGAGAGAGAGGGAGGGAGAGAGGGTGAGAGAGAGAGGGTGTGAGAGAGAGAGTACTGGCGTAGGAGAGCCCCGTTGGCCAATCACACGCCGGCAGTCCAGCGGGGAGCGTACCGTGTGAGCCCCGGGTGCGTGCCCAAACTGCCGCTCTTCCTCGACGTTCCCGAATTGTGGAGCACGAGGAACGACGGCGATCCGACCGCGAATGACGTGCGTAGCGGTCCGAGCATCCTTTCCGGGAAAGAATGCGCCATTGTGCAGGAATGGGTCTCTAAATGACCCTTTCGGGAAAGCAGTTGAGTAGTTAACTATGAGGTAGTTATTGATTGACGGCTCGGTGTTTTGAGGTCAGGTTTTAAGCGCGAGGGCGGCCGGTAACGATGCGCTGTTTGCGCGAGGTGAAGGTCGGGAGCGTGTGACGGGTTCAGGTGAAGTCAGAGCTGACGTCAGTGCCGCTGAGGTAAAGAAATGAGTAAAAAGCTCTTCGTACGCACGGGGCTCCGGACTCAGCGCCAGCCCCGGACACCGCTATTCAGCGCTCGGTCACTCTCTCCGTCCTTCACACAATTCCTTTCTGTCGGTGCCTTTTCAGAGCAGAACACGGGCACGCTGAATCGTGTGAACCCTGTGAACTGTGTAAAATGCCGTTTTGTTTATTTTTGAATGGTTTACAGGGTGGGAAAAAACACAGTTGAATTCATGAATGAATCTCATATCTTCTGTTCTTATTACCCATGCCTGGCATTACAGCTGAAATGAATGAATTGCATTTGCCAAACGTAGTTCACACTATACTATACAGTCCCATCCAGTGAGGAAACTACCGCTGTAGTGTCTGGAGTCCTGGTTCGCCCTGGGGCGTTGTCTTTCATTCCTTCCAGGGTGTTGAAAGAAGGAGCCCTTTCCAACACATTGAAAACCAGAATGTGCACACTAATACTCACATGTATCCCCCTCTCTCTCTCCCTCCATCCCTCTCTCCCTCGCTTTCCCTCTCTCTCTGCCCCTCTCTCTCCCTCTCTCCGTCTCTCTCTCTCTCTGTCTTCTCTCTTTCTCTCTCTGCCCCTCTCTCTCCCTTTCTCTCTCTCTCTGTCTCTCCCTTTCTCTCTCTGCCCCTCTCTCTCTCTCTCTGTCTCTCTCTTTCTCTCTCTGCCCCTCTCTCTCTCTCCCTTTCTCTCTCTCTCTTTGTCTCTCTCTTTCTCTCTCTGCCCCTCTCTCTCTCTCACTGTCTCTCTCTTTCTCTCTCTCTGCCCCACTCTCTCTCCCTTTCTCTCTTTTTCTCTCTCTCTCTCTCTCCCTCTCTCTCTCTCTCTGCCCCTCTCTCTCTCCCTCCCTTTATCTCTCTCTCTCTCTCTCTCCCTTTCTCTCTCTCTCTCTCTCTCTGTCTCTCTCTCTGCCCCTTCTCTCTCTCCCTCTCTCTCTCTGCCCCTCTCTCTCTCTCTGTCTCTCTCTTTCTCTCTCTCTCTCTCTCTCTCTCTCCCTCTCTCTCTCTGCCCCTCTCTCTCTCTCTCCCTCTCTCTCTCTCCCTCTCTCTCCCTCTCTCTCTCTCTCTGCCCCTCTCTCTGCCCCTCTCTCTCTCTCTCCCTCTCTCTCTCTCTCTCTCCCTCTCTCTCTCTCTCTGCCCCTCAGTTTTGACGTTGAGAATGGGCTGTCCGTGGGTCGCAGCCCCCTGGACCCCCAGGCGAGCCCGGGATCCGGCCTGGTGCTCCAGGCCAACTTCCCGCACAGCCAGCGCCGGGAGTCCTTCCTGTACCGGTCCGACTCGGACTTCGACCTCTCGCCCAAGGCGATGTCCAGGAACTCCTCGACCGCCAGTGAGCTGTGAGTATCTCCTGATCCCCCCACCTCTCCCCCCCCCCCACTTTCCTCTCCACCTCAGCTGATGTGCGGTGAGCATTCTGCCACAAAATGGCTGCCGTTGCGTCACCCAGGTGGGTGCTACACGTTGGCGGTGGTTGAGGCCAGTTTCTCCCTCATCACTGTAAAGCGCCTTGAGTATGAGAAAAGCGCTATATATACGGAAATGCAAGGAATTCAATTAATTATTGTTACAATCATTACCTCAGGTCACCTGGTCAGTCAACCCCCCATCCACATAAGACATGACATTCTGTCCACTGTTTTCTGTTGTGTTCTACAGTAAGCACTCAGACAAGATGCCTCTGTAAGAGGAGACATGGGAGATTGGAGCTTAGACATGGAGACATAGAGATTGGGCGCTACTGATATTCTGAAAGTAGCATAAAGTATAATCCAAAGTCTGCTTTCAGAAATGTAATTTGTGTTCTCTTCATAGGACTATCGTATGTTTGCCCAAATAAACAACATATCCAAGAGAGGGACTAGAGCTGGGGTTCAATGGACATTTGCTTTGAATAATGAAAGTGATCTTTTGTCTTCACACTTCAAACTCTTGATTTACAACTCTTACTAGTCAATGTTAAGCAGAAATATTGGCTAAATACAAGCCTGGATCCAAGCAGTAGTATTTAATATTCAAATATTTCAAAGCATCCTATCATTACATTAAACAGTGGACTTTTATAATAACTGTCTGTAGGTATCATTGCAGGGTTGTGTTGAATGAAGTTAAATTAGATACGGGCATTTGGGAAGCAGAGAGGCTTCAAACATGCTTCAGATCTTTCGACCGAATCCAATAAAAAGGCTGAGTTTTCTAAAAATTCAAAGGCAAATTAGCGCAACCCATGAAACCATTTTGCCCTGCTGTGGGTTGGGAAAATGTGTCATGCTCCAGTTTAAAAACCGCCGGTACCCCCATCCAGATGCTCCTTCCATCCCGGCCACGTTTGCACCACGCGGGCCTTTCTCTGTCCGCAGAAGGCGGCCATTTTGTCACTGTTTGTGTGTTTTCCCAGCCAGTGAGGAAGCCAGGCCCTCGTCTCTGAATAACGTAGTCACAGAAGGCAGGGGCAGTCACAGGTCATCTCTTGCTTGTGTTTTTAAAGGGAAGAGGGCTTGAAGCACTGGGAAGTCAACTGGCTGTCTCGGTGAGAGAAAGCGTGTGAAAAAATGTCGTCCTTCTCCTTAAAAAAACGCTGCTCCCCCCCTACCCCCTCCCCCCCCGCCCTCACAAGGGTCAGAGAGAGACTCTCTCCCCCTCTGCCTGTAACACAACCCACCTGACCCTCCCCGACCCTCCACCTTACCACCACGCAAACCCCGCTAACAACCAGTTATCCTAGCTTAGCCGCTGTGTGTGCTGCATGTACAACTGCAAGGGAGTCGTCTTAGCCATTTTGGCTCCCCTGTTAGGATGCTATGTGCATGACCCTGTAGTTTAAAGGGGTCCGACTTGTCCTTCTCCCACAGTTCCTACAGTTTACATGCATGCCATCTCACTCCCCTTACACACAGAGCTTTTGCTTTTCACTTGGGTGATATTTTTGGATCCAAGTGTTTAATACCCATCAGTATATGTGGAATTAAGGTCGTGTTTATTTATGTTCTCTGATGTTTTCACTGCAAATAAGTCTGTCTTAACAAGTGTTTTAGCCCTGTAATGGGTCTTAAGCCCATATTATTTTCTCTCGAGTAGAAAATATTTGCTTGTTTTATGTTACTGTTTGCTCCACAAGTGAACTTTTCCTTGCCCCTTTGGCAAAACTTTAAATTAGTCAAACTGTCTCAGCTCATTTGCTAATTTTTGTCTTATTTAGCAAACAAGTAATACAAATGAGATAAGAATAAGTCTAATTATAAGACTAAAGCACTTGCTGAGATTTACTTATCTTTGGTGTCTGCAATGTTGTTTTTATGTCTGGGAGTTTCAGTGTCAGAAACATGAGGTTTGTCTCATCGAAGCTCTCCATTACCCGGTGCAGTTATGCGTCCGGAGTGAGCGTACGGCGCTGTATGTATTTTCTGTGAACACGACTCCGAGTCCCTCCTTGACCTGTCCCCATATGTAAAGGTTAAGCTCGTACCCCGGTGCCCCGTTTGACGTAGGTCTGGGGCTCCTCTGTTCCTGGGACAGTCGGGATATTTTTAGGTGACACTGAGACCTGGCTTTCCCTGAAAGTCTGATGAATTCAGTTTTGTTCCTTGATGTGTGTTTTCCTCTCTGTGGACCGTGACTCATACCCTCGTTTCCCTTTTCTGTCATTTTAGACACGGAGAAGACATGATTGTGACGCCATTTGCACAGGTCAGTTCATTTTGTGTGGAGTTATATTTCTCGATTTTGTGTTCGCGTTTGTCTATGTTTGAAACATACGGTTCTTCGCGCAGTTGTACACGGTTGAACACTGGACGGTTCTGCGAGGCTGTTTTTTGGGCTCTGTAACAGCTGCCCAGATCAAAGGTTACAGACAAGCTCACCCCCTACCCCTCATCCCCCACTGCAGCCAAAAATGATGAGGTGCTATTAAAATGTCATAGTCAACATTACGATGATCAGAAGTATTATAGTTACAGGAATGTTTATTTTTAAAAAGGAAAAAATTTACAGGAACTGGCTCTGCGGTACTTACTGGAGAAGACGTATACATACACTGGGTCCCTTGGGTCGTGATTTTTTGCCGATTTTTAAAAATATTTTCTATTGCTTTCAGAACCAGCCTGTCCTCCACACAGCTGTCTATTGACATCAAAACTAGCCTAAAAGCTGTCACTCAAACCTGAGGCCGCCTGAGCGGGCAGGGGCACTAGAGTTCAGTGCAGTCAGCGCGTTGGGTGGCTCCCGGGGTCCTCACACACACGCGCGGCCTGCGTCTTCGCGCGCTGAGGTGCGCATGGCGAAGGGGCCGGTTGCCACGGCGCCGCTCGGGTTGCAAAACAAGCGGGAAAGCCGACACCGCGCGCGTCGATGGCGGCCGCGGACGGGCCAGGAATCCCGCCGGTTTTTTTTCGGAAAGGCGATAGCTTTGACGTGGGGACCGGGGACGGGGGTTTTTAAGAGTGTGTGACGTTCGCGGTGGGGGCGGGCGGGGGTGTTCACGTCCTGGGTGTGTGACTGCGTTGCTGAACCTGCGGACTGATCGCATGCCCCCCCCACCCCCGGGCCCTTCCTCTGTTGCAGGTCCTCGCCAGTCTGCGGACGGTGAGGAGCAACTTTGCGGTTCTGACTCACCTACAGGATCGCGTCACCGGCAAGTAAGTGGTTTCACTCAAATTCCGAATAGTCTTACCTTCTCAGTCGAATACATCCTCCTGAACCACCCCCTAATGCTGTAATACCAAGCCATACAATCCAACTATACCAGCTTGACCAGCTTCAAAATTGAGCTGGTCAAGCTGGTCACAGGCTGGTCTAGCTGGGTATGAGCTGGTCAACCAGCATGGCCAAGCTGGTTATAAAGCTGGTCTAGCTGGGTATGAGCTGGTCAATCAGTATGGCCAAGCTGGTCATAAAGCTGGTCTTGCTGGGTATGCGCTGGTCAACCGGCTAGTGCTGGTAGCTTGTCTGAGCTACCAGCCATTTCAAAACATAGCTTGAGCTTGTCGAACCATGTCTGGGAGCTGGTCTGTACTGGTCAGCCAGCTACCTGCTGTTTCAAAACCTAGCCTAACCTAACCTTTTTTTCAGCTGGGTATCCAAACACTCGTTGCAAGCAGTGGCGGTTTGAAGCTAGCCGCACCAAAAAAGCCCAGAAAATGTAGTTAGCTTATGAATGCATATGTGTGTTCATGAATGTGCTATGTAGTGCTTATGAAGGAGTTATGTAACTCTTAAGTAGGAGCCATCAAATGAAGTGTTACCAACAGTCTTCAGGCAGTACAGAAACCCATATGCTGTTTTAGTAATGCACTGCAGACCCAGCAGAGAGGAAGGTCCAGATAGAATGGTGTATTTCTGTGGGTTTCTGGTCCTGTTCGCTCATGATACCTGTTTGTTCCTGCAGGAGAACTCCCGGGAGTAACCCTCAGTCCATGTGCAAGCCGAGCCTCCCAGGTGAGTGGAGAACCACAGCCACACACGACAGGGGGGACTGGGTCATTGGTAGCATGCCGCAGTTACGTTGATTTGTGTGAGGTCGTCATTTGCCTAACTTTAAATGTCGTGTTCCTATATTTTTTTGAAGGTTTTAGTTAGGTGTTCTTTTTTTATCGTTTAAATCACAGAGAGGTACAGGGTGTACGCAAAACAAAATTGTTCTTTACTTTTCTGTGCAGAACTGCCCTGCGTGATTTTACCACAGTCTACCAGGAACCCTTATTCAGTGATTTTATACCCAGTAAAACGGAAATATTTCTTATCTGTCTTATCTAAATATGTCTTATCTGTGTGCTATATCCCCTCTCTATAGAGCCTACGTTCTCCCTTTAATCTAAGATTAATCTAACTAAAATATTGTGCGCATTCTGTCAGTTATTAAATCTAATTCAAAAGGCTCATGACTGGGCGCATACAAAGGCAGAATGTGTCACTAATGGAAATCAAATCCCTCTCTCCTTTTCCCTCCTTTTTTTTTTTTTTTTTTGCTTATCACAAATGTAAACATGGGCCATGGTTTCCATGGTAACACAAGATGGCCGTTGGCTGGCAGAACTACTCAGAAGGAGTACCGTTAGTTTTTCTAGAGAGACCTCCAGCTGTAAAGAGAGGCTCGTTGAATGTGTGTTTTTTTTTCTTTTAAAGATTTTAATTAAGCGCGTGTTAAAGGCGGGGGAGGAGGAGAACAGCGGACAGCAGACAGCGTGAATGAATCGTGGCGTCTCTGGCTTTGAATGCAGCCTCCACTGCCGGACTCAAAACAAAGAGCTTTCTGCTCACCTGCTACAGAGGGAGGGCAGGGGGAACCAGCGCTTCTCAGAGATAAAGTCAGACATAAAAGCTTTCTCTCCCAAACGCCGGCGTCGATGGCGGCTCAGACCGAGTCCAGACGAGCCGCAGCGGAGGCTTAATCCTGGGGGCAGCGGGACGTTGGGGGGGGGGGTGTGATCACTGGAGCGGTGGGGTGGGGCGCTCGATCCCGGGGGGGGGCGCGGCTGAGGGGGACGGGCGCTGACTCGCGGAGACGGCGGGGGACGCGGCGGTGGCCGGAACGTTCCGGGCGATGAGCGCAGGTCGCCCGCGGCGACGGCGGCGTAGCCGTGGCGATGCGGCGGGGTCACGGCGGCGGGCGGCCGGGGGGGCGGCCAGGACGGAGAGCTGAACGGCCGAATGTGTGTGTGTGCCCCCCAGAGGAGACCTACCAGAAGCTGGCCATCGAGACGCTGGAGGAGCTGGACTGGTGTCTGGACCAGCTGGAGACGCTGCAGACGCGACACTCTGTCAGCGAGATGGCCTCCAACAAGGTAAGGGTCCCGCCCAGCTCCCTCAGGGCCTCCGGGGGCCACCCCGCTGCCTGCACCCAGCCCAGAGGGCCAAGGCCCTGTCTCCCCGACCCATACACCCAGGGCTCCACATCCACGCCTTTCCACCACGGGCCTAACAGATGACCGGCTCTCAAGCAGAATGTCCAGTTTTCATAACGTAACGTAACATAGTATAGCACAACTCAACACACCATAGCATGACATAGCACAGCACAGCATAGTATAGCATAGCATAACATAACATAACATAACATAACATAGCACAGCACAGCACAGCACAGCATAGTATAGCATAGCATAACATGACATAGCACAGCATGCTTTAACATAGCATAGCATAAAATAACATGACATAGCCTAGCATAGCACAACACAGCGTAGCATATCATAACATACATAACATAACATAGTATAGCATAATAACAGGCCATTCTGCCAAAGAATGCTTGCCAAGGGTACTTAGTGCTCACCTTTTACCTACAAAGCAGATACTATCTAGCACTGTATTAAGCCAGGGTTTCTGCCTCGATTTACATTTACTTGGCCTTGAAAGCTATTCAAGCTATTTGAAATAATTTGTACACATCCGGTTTCTGGTACTGACCAGACGATCTTGTCCGGTGTGAGTAATCGATTGAAAGAATGTACCTTTAGTTTGTAATGAATTGGTGTCTCAAGCAACCTCCGATCCCTGCGCTCCAAAGACGAAAAAAAAGGCAATGTCGTAAAGTATTTTAGCCTTATATTGAGACTTACAATCTTATTTCCTTATTTAATCTACTCTTTTGCTAAATAATTGACTAATTTTATGAGCTGGCAATGGGGTAAGAAAATTTCAGTTGTTGAGCAAATAATAATTATAAATAATTCATATTTTCAACTTTCAAATAATCTTCAGTCTTCTTGAAAGACTAAAACACTTGTTACGACAGAACATTTTTGCAGTGTGATCCATACGATTGCAGGCCCTCCCTCGATCCCACCATCAGTCCCGACAGACCCCCCCACCCCCAGATCCCCCCGCCATCGTTTCCCAAAAAAAACCTGTTTACAATAAACCCTCCACATCTGCACTCAACCGTCTGGCATTTTTCGCAATTCCTTAAAAAAACCCCGGCAGCCCTATTCCGGGATGCCTTTCCCGCCCCAGAATTCCCGGCGGCGGGGAATAGGGTTAACCTCATTCAGTCAGGAGGGGTAATTAATGTAATTAGGTGACGGAGGTACGACGCGGCTCCGGTCCCCGGACGCCGCTCGCCTCGTTTCTGGGCGGAATCCAATTCCGCGGGACGTCACCGGCGTCCCGTGACACTTTCGTTCGGGACATCTGCGCGCTCGTGTTTTCCTTTACGCCATTTAGCAGATGGCGCGGTCCGCCGGGACCTGCGCGGCTCACGTTCTCCGAAGTGATTTAGGTTAAGTGCCTCGCTCTCACGACACGACGGCCCAATGCGCGGCGGGTTTGCTTCCTAAACATTTTCCAACGACATGTTCAGGGCCCTTTTTTTTTTTAATGTATTTATTGGAGAGCACAGTGTAGAGGGACAGGAGGAATGGGGAGTGAGAGAGCGGGAGAGGTGTGAGACTGGGGAAGGTGGTGCGGCTGGATTCAAACCGCCAACGACTTTGCTCGCGAGCAGCGTTTGGATACCCTGCTGGAAAAAAAAACTGCTCAAGCTAGGATTTGAAACAGCTGGTAGCTAGCTCCCGGCTTGACATGATCTGACCAGCTCAAGCTATGTTTTGAAACTGCTCGTAGCTGGTTGACCAGTTCAGACCAGCTCCCAGCTGGACATGATTTAGCTGGTTGACCAGTTCAGACCTTTAAATTAATTAAAGGGATTAACAAAGCGAACTACAGCCGATTCTATAGGGTGAGCTCGGTTACCGGAACGTGGGGGCATAAATGGAAATTAGCAAAGGATAAATTCAGCACAGACATTAGGAAGTATTTTTTCACACAGAGTGGTCACTGTGTGGAATGGCCTGCCATGACATGTAGAGGAGGCAGAAACACTGGGGCTTTTCAAGATGAGGCTTCATACAGTACTAGATACTATTTAGCTTTTAGCTAAACAAAGCAGTAGGTATACTAGAGGTGGGAAGAGGCAAGCATTGCTGGGCTGAATGGCCTGTTCGTCATTATGTTATGTTATGTTATGTTATGTTATGTTATGTTATGTTATGTTATGTTATGTTATGTTATGTTATTAAAAACCATCGGTGAGAGCTGAGAGCGGTTAACCGCTGCTTCTTCAGTGACTGTACTCTCAGGCTTTTGTAACGTAGAGGGTGACACAGACTTTCTGGTAAATACAAAAAAGGCACTTGTGGTGAGCTGGACCGTGCTGCAAGCCAAAAGAACACTTTCACTGTCTCAGGGCAAGGGGGCATATGCTTTGGTATGTCACACCTGGGTCAAGTATGTTATAGTTTTGGTTTCAAATCCTTTTCTCGATTGATCTTGCCTGGTGCAATTGAGCCGACAAAGAGGACCAGAAGCCAGGGGTTTGCACTTTTTGAGAGTATATCCTATACACCAGACAAGCTGAGTAAAGCGTTGAACAGTATTTGAATTCATTTGACCCAGGTAGCCAGTGTAGGTTGATGTGCCAGTGTAGAGGCCACCTAGGTGAAGCAGCCTTCTTTACCATTATCTCTCCGTCGGTGTGAAGCTGAGTGGAGAACTTCCTGCTTATTTCTGAATGGAGCGGGTTTTTGCTCATGCCCCCCTGCACAGCTCCCTCCCCCCTCCCTGTCGTGTGCAGGGTAATGTGAATGAGCGCGGGGCTGTGGATGTGATGTCATGCTCCAGCGAGCCAATCCCCATCCCCCAACGCTGCAGCGCTCCGCTGTGGGGGTCCACCCTGGGCTGCTCCCTCGGGCTGCAGATGTGTGCAGTGCACGTGCACACACACACACACACACTCACACACACACACATACATACACACACACACACATACATACACACACTCACACACACACACACACACACTCACACACTCACAGACTCACACTCACACACACACACACACACATACATACACGCACTCACACACACACACACACACACACACACTCAGGAACAGTGTGTGTCCTCCTCCCAGCTCTGAGGAGCTCCAGCGGAGGGGGATGAGGGATGTGGTGTCTCAGGAGATCAGGAGAGCTGCATCTTCTGGGCTTCAGACCACTACAAAAACATCTCATTTAGCCTCCGCAACATCACCATTTCTCCCGTTTGTTGCGCTTTCACATAGAAGTTTAATTATTATGCACTTATTTGAACTTTAAGTGCACATTAGCTGCTTAAATCGAATTTAAGGACTTTGACATGAAATCTACACTGAACAATGTGAACTGACATAAGACCGCTTATCAGAAGACACCCTTCATCAGTAAAGCAACGCTGTGTTTGCTCGATAACCTCTTAATACAGTTAGCATCCAGTAGACTGCTCGAGCGCGTAGCAGTGTTGCTAGGGCACGTGGAGGCTTTCAGGACCACCGTGTTGAAACGCACACCAGTGCCGTTCTGTGCGTGTTTTGTGTTTTTTGAGGGCAGTGAGGCCGGCTGGTCCGTTAGATGAGGTAAAAAAAATTTCTTCGAGGATCAAATTTCCCAAGTGTACCCTGAACGTACAGTAATGTTCTCTTTGGGCACACATGCGTATGTTTTCCAAGCAAAGAAGGAACAAATTAATTATACACTGCTGGCAAGGGGTACAATTTTATGTATTAGGGTACCGCCCCAGCAACAAGCATTTTTAGGTATTTGTACATTTCTGAGAGAGCACACAGATGAGACCTGTTTGTGTGTGTTCTTTTCACACTGCAGTATTCGGCTCAGTTCGGCCTCCTTCCAGGAGTCTCTCGTTCCTCCCCCCTCCTCTCACGCACACACACACACACACACACACATGCATGAATGGGTGGCCCCATTGAAGGAGCTAAGCAGGCTATTGATCGCTTCATCCTCACCGTTCACACACCAGGCAGGCACACCCCACCCCCCCCCCCTCTCCTCCAGCCCCGCCCCCTTACCCAGACCCGCCAATCGGCTGGCTCCGGTCCTCCCGGCCTCTGTTGCTGAGAGGAGCCGATTGGCCGAGGGGGGATCCCACATGCGGGTAGTTCAAGGGTAGGAACGCAGGGGGAAGGCGCAGGGGGAGGGGGAGGGGGGTCGTTGAGGAGAGAGGTTTTCTCTCAGCCTCTCTCAGTTTACTAGAGAGCGCGCGCTGCAGGGAGGAGAGAGGTGCGATCGCGAGCGCGGTCCGTCCTGCCGGACGCACAGCCCCCCCCCCCAGCCCCCCTCCCGGCTCTGACCCGGCCCGCGGCTGCCGGGACACCCGCTCTCCCGCGCGGACGGTCCGATCGCAGCGGGACTCCGAGTCAGAGGCACTGTCAGACCCGCACGTGGACCTACTCTCTTACGCTTCCGTCCCGCGTGCGTCCTCCCACGCTGACATGCCCGAAGTCAACTACCTGTTCTGCGTGTCGTGGCCGTTCGTTCAGGTAGGAGAGCTCGCCGCACGTGGACCCCGCTGCTCCGCGGAGAGGGTTCAGGGCCGCGTTCCCACTTGTGGACACTTTACGGTTACTCTTCCAGAAAAGAACTAAAAACGGCGTGTTAGTGCGTTGTGTCTGCAGAGTGTGAACTGTTGCATGATTCTGTTGTACTCCAGCTGCAGTCTGTTAAGTCAGAGTACTGGGACTGTCAGTAATTAAGCTGCATTGGTTGTGTTGTGACGTCGGGGGAGGAAGCTGAGGTTTAGTTTTGTGTCTGTTTGAGTGTTGTTTTTACTGCAGGGAGAGAAGAGGTGGTTTTGGGACTGACGGTGTCTGTTATCAGGCGTGTGTGTGTGCGTGTGCATGCGTGTGTGTGTGTGCATGCGTGTGTGTGTGTGTGTGCGTGTGCATGCGTGTGTGTGTGTGTGTGTGTGCATGCGTGTGTGTGTGTGTGTGTGTGTGCGTGTGCATGCGTGTGTGTGTGTGTGTGCATGCGTGTATGTGTGTGTGTGTGTGCGTGTGTGTGTGTGTGCATGTGTGTGTGTGTGTGTGTGCATGTGTGTGTGTGTGTGTGTGCATGCGTGTGTGTGTGTGTGCATGCGTGTGTGTGTGTGTGTGCGTGTGCATGCGTGTATGTGTGTGTGTGTATGTGTGTGTGTATGTGTGTATGTGTGTGTATGTGTGTATGTGTGTGTGTGTGTGTGTGTGTGTATGTGTCTCCACACCGTTTCATTAGAGTTTCATTCCGTGGCCACGTGTGTGATTACATAACAGCCACAGCTCAGATGAGACCCCGACCCCCCCCCCCCCCCCCCCCAGAGATGATGCGTTACTCCCAGATGCCTGCAGCCGGACGAGAGGCAGTGTGATGGTGTTGGGTGAACGAGTCGCCGCGCGCGATATGTGCCTCACAAGCAGTTTCGCCCTCTTCAACATCACCATACTTAGCCTCACTTTACCCCAGGAGTGAGCATGCTGCAGTTCAGAGAGTGGATAGAGATTTTTACATTTCACTATTGTACATGCAGGAATGTAAACATTTCCGATGGTTATTGAACGGATAGACTGGGAGATATGACAGGTGTATTGGTGTGTGTGCAGTATATAGTACTGTGCAGAAGTCTTAGGCACCCTAGACTTTATTATATTATATATATATGTTTATTTTTTGTATGTGTTAGTATAACAGAACACATTTGAGATTTCCAAGTATTCCTTTTCCAGAAGATTTAATTTTGCAGAGAGATTTTTGTATTTAATTTAAAAAAGTAACATATTACTGTAAGCAATTGACTACTTTTTACATAAAAACTTGATCAAGGCTGTCTGAGATCAGAAGCAAGGAGCCAACTGTGGCAAGTTCTCCTACATGCTTGGAACAACCTCCCTGCTGATTGTCTTAGCGAACGCTGTCCTGCAGTTCTATATCTCAGAGAAGTGATGCAGTTTTAACGGTGAAGGGTGGTCACAAAAAAATATAGATTTGATTCAGTTTTTAAGTATTCTGTCAAATTACTAAAATGTAACATGAAATGTATAGTATGTTTATTTAGGACCTTTCATTTAATTATTTTTGAAAGAATCCTATCTGTACAGAATGTTATACAAGACTTTTGCACAGTACTGTATATGAGCGGTTGCAAGGTGAAATGCCAATCCGAAGTGCTGTACTGTGAGGAGCCCTAAAAACAGTAGTCTGACTGACTGACTGACTCAGTGACTGACTGACTGACTGATTGACTTACTGACTGTCGGACAGACGGACACAAGAAAGCAAGGAAGTAATGATGTTTCACCATCAGGGGCAAAAATTAGGGGGACTACTGTAGCCACTGTACAGTGCATTTCTTGTTTCAGAAATGTAACTCCTGCTGGATATTGTGGATATCTGTTCCTCTTGGAGACTACTGGTGGCCTACGTTCACCTCTCTCCATGCAATCAGTTAATTCGTTACTGCTTAACATTCCTCAAAATCTTTATTTTATTTTTCCCAATGTGCTTACTAATATTTTACAAGCTTATTGTCTCACATTGTCTCACTGGTCACAGTGCTGGCTGGATACTGAACTTACCTGTTTTTGCCTGTTGTACGTTTTAACTCAGAACAAAAGGTCAATATATATTCTTAAGTGTGTTTTCAAAAATCAACCTTTTTTCATTATTTGAGTTTATACAGCTCGTGAGCTCCCAGGGCGCTTAATTGTGTTTATAAGTTGCAGGATAATTTTATATTTGTGGAAAATGTAATCTCTATAGGTAAATATGTTTAATGCCCAAGTGATATCATTACATTACATTATTGGCATTTGGTAGATGCTCTTATCCAGAGCGACGTACAGATTAGCAGGAGACAATCTTCCCCTGGAGCAATGCAGGGTTAAGGGCCTTGCTCAAGGGCCCAACGGCTGTGCGGATCTTATTGTGGCTACACCGGGATTCGAACCACCGACCTCATGGGTCCCAGGCATTTACCTTAACCACTACGCTGCAGGCCGCCCCATGTCATCTACTTTTCCTCTGGCACTAAACCCTCATATGACCTTTCCCTTCCATGCTGTGTGGTGGGCATGTAGACTGACCGTATGGTGTGTGTGTGTGTTGTGTCTGATCCCCAGTTTAAGAGGATGCTGAACCGGGAGCTCACCCAGCTGTCAGAAACCAGTCGGTCGGGGAACCAGGTGTCAGAGTTCATCGCCAACACCTTCTTAGGTAGGTCGCAACGCTGGTCCAATGAAGAGGGCCGTCTTGTCTAAAGCAGTGGTCACCAACCCTGTTCCTGGAGGTGTCCTGTAGGTTTTCACTCCAACCCTAACCGAGCACACCTCATGCAACAGCTAGAGCAGGGCTGCACAACCCTGTTCCTGGAGGTGTCCTGTAGCTTTTCACTCCAACCCTAACCGAGCACACCTCATGCAACAGCTAGAGCAGGGCTGCACAACCCTGTTCCTGGAGATCTACTGTCCTGTAGCTTTTCACTCCAACCCTAACCGAGCACACCTCATGCAAGAGCTAGAGCAGGGCTGCACAACCCTGTTCCTGGAGGTGTCCTGTAGGTTTTCACTCCAACCCTAACCAAGCACACCTCATGCAACAGCTAGAGCAGGGCTGCACAACCCTGTTCCTGGAGATCTACTGTCCTGTAGGTTTTCACTCCAACCCTAACAAAGCACACCTCATTCAACAGCAAGAGCAGGGCTGCACAACCCTGTTCCTGGAGATCTACCATCCTGTAGGTTTTCACTCCAACCCTAACAAAGCACACCTCATTCAACAGCTAGAGCAGGGCTGCCCAGGGTTGGTAACCACTTGTCTAAAACTAAACTTATTTATTCAGACAAACATGAAACTGGTGCACAATCAGGATACAATTTAAGATGGACACCTTTAAAGACTGAAAAGATTTTAAGCCTTTGAAAAACTATTATGAAGTGTAAGCATTATGGTAAACATAAATTTATGACTATGAGTACTGGTGACTACAACTGAGCCCACTTGAAACTTACACAAAGTTTGTACACTGTCTTTTTTTAACGTGCAAATGTACAATGTATAATTTCAGGAACATGTTGTTGATTTATAATTTTACATTTAAACATTTGAATGATTATATTTATAAATGATTACAATTAGATTAGAGGCATAGGTGTGTGTGTGTTGAGTGTGCACATTTGAGCTTGTACTGTATATGAGCAAGTGTGTGAGCGTATTCTTCAGATTTGAAAGTAAGGGACAGCACCACAGCACCATGGTCTTAAAGGAATAACCAACATTCCACGACACATTGTCTGTTGTTGCCATGGGGACGGTAATATTATTAGACTGGTATTGCGTCACTACTTGGTGTTTAACTAATATTGTAGCAGAATTGAGCTTCACCAAAATGGGTGCAGATGGAAGGCGAAGATGAACCTCGCTGATATTTGCACATTTAGGATCATCCATTTTGTATTGTCGTTCGATCTGACAATGAGAGCTTCGGCACTGGGCGGCAAAAAGAGGAGAAATGTGAAGTACCTGTAGGTGAGACTTCCTTTCTGCCAAACGACTGGTGCGTCCCGTCGAATTTCGAGTTCTTACAGCATCTCTATCAAGCCTGTTCCGTCTTCTGTTTTTGCGATGCACATTTTGGCAGGGTGTAGTACTGGAACCGCAGTCAGTTTGGTTGTGGATGTGCAGCTATGCTTCTTGTCTCGAGTTTTGTTTATGAAATCAATCCCAGAATGCAGCAATGTGTGCTATAGAAAGAGGGTTTTCGTGAATAGTTTCCAAGATTTTAACATGTTAACTGAAGATGAGCTGCGTGTCATCTGCTGTATGCTGCGTGTGCCCTGAAAATGTTTGAAAACATATTTATGAGCTTATCAGCTGGTGCTAGCAGAAGAGAAAGTGAGATCTATAGGTTTGTTGTTGCCTTTAGGGGAGATACAATACTACTAACTAACACATAGGTGTATGTTCTGGGGGGTGGTGATTTACGTTTGGTTCTGAAGCCTGTGGCTGTCTCCGAGCTGAAGCAGCACAGTACATTTCACACAGTAAAGTGTACTTTGTCTTGTCTCTGGTGCAGAGAAGCAGCAAGATGTGGAGATCATGTCCCAGCCCCCCAAGGAGAAGGATAAGAAGAAGAGGCCCATGTCCCAGATCAGCGGGGTGAAGAAGCTGGCCCACAGTCCCAGCCTCGCCCCCAGCAGCATCCCCCGATTCGGGGTCACCACCGACCAGGAGGGGCCGCTGACCAAGGTGGGCTGGGGGGCCCCCTCTCCGCTGCGGGCCCAGATGTGTACACAAACCACCATTTATTTTATCTGCAGCCAGAAACACGAAGCACGTAGAACCAGGGACGACACGTGAGAGTTAGCCTCCCCAGACACATTGACAGAGACGGTATTAATGTTGCTCTGTCCCTGTCAAATTAATTATAAAATTCAAATATTTCTAATAGACATTACACATTACATTACATTACAGGCATTTAGCTGACGCTCTTATCCAGGGCAATGTACGACAACGTGCAGATCGAACACAGGGACAAGGTGATGAGAACCCTAGAGGACAGTACAATTCCCGAGTCCTAGCGTGACCATATAGAAAGAATTCGAACCCTTGAAGAATACATAGACACTCTTGACAACCCAGCCATCTTGTTTGGCTTTCGATTTCTGTTTTCCTCATTGGGATGGAATGCCTGTGATTTCAGGAGTTTGAAGAACTCAATCGATGGGGCCTTGACATTTTCAAGATATCAGAATATTCGGGGAACCGCCCGTTGACGGTCGTCATGTACTCCATTTTTCAGGTAAGAACTGCCTTCAAATGGATGAAGTATTAAGTCCACACTGGAGCATAAATTAGACTGGATACAACCGCTGTTCCTGTCCATATATTTAGTATGAGCTGTAACATCAATTTGCACTACATTTTATGAATTTTCCAAATGTGATTGGATGGTTGTGATTGCGATGATGTTAGTAGTCATGTTTGCATTGTTAATCACGGTGATGGCAAAGGTACAGTAAGGACGATGCATTTTCTTCTGACTGAAGAGTACCCTGTCGGTCCACAGGAGAGAGACCTGCTGAAGTCGTTTAAGATCCCCCCGGACACGTTCATCACCTTCATGATGACCCTGGAGGACCACTACCACGCTGACGTGGCCTACCACAACAACATCCACGCGGCAGATGTGGTGCAGTCCACCCACGTGCTCCTGTCCACCCCGGCCCTGGAGGTGAGGTTCGGAGAGCGAAGGGACAGAAAACTAAATAAAGTCAATCTCAACAATTATGTTAGTCTTATATTTGAGTCTTAATTGTCTGACGTTTTTGCTAAATAAGACAATGAGGTACAATTTTGACGAATTACAAGATTAGCCAATGGGATAATATGGTACCTTAAAACAAACAAATATTTTCTACTTGAGAAAAAAAAGATGCTTGTTAAGACAGCCATGTTTTGTACTTGCTGGACTGCTCATTTTCACCTCTTCCCTCTCATAGGCTGTCTTCACTGACCTGGAGATCTTGGCAGCCCTGTTCGCCAGTGCCATACACGATGTGGACCACCCGGGGGTCTCAAACCAGTTCCTCATCAACACCAGTGAGTCCTCCTCTGCTCCTTGTCTCTTCTGTAAAACTCAGCTATGCTAGCTTGAAAATTGAGCTGGTCAAGCTGGTCATAAGCTGGTCTACCTGGGTATGAGCTGGTTAACTAGCTAGTGCTGGTAGCTTGTCTGAGCTGGTAGCTGGCATAGCTGAACTGGTCAACCATGTTTTTTTCCAATCGAGCCCTGTGGACTCACACACTGCAACGTGTGTTGCTGTGTTTTGGAGTACAGACTCTGAGCTGGCTCTGATGTACAACGACTCCTCGGTGCTGGAGAACCACCACCTGGCCGTGGGCTTCAAGCTGCTGCAGGAGGAGAACTGCGACATCTTCCAGAACCTCGGCAAGAAGCAGAGGCAGTCTCTGCGCAAGATGGTCATCGACATGGTGAGGGACTGAGGGACGGGGGGTAGCTGTGGGGAAAGAAGAACCTGAACCCCACATTGCTCCAGGGGGGATTGTCTCCTACTTAGTCTAATCAACTGTCAGTCACTTTGGATAAAAGGATTATTACCTTGACTCCATTTCACTTTACTCAGAACAGTTATCCAGCTAAATCCAGTAATCCTGTTTGGTGAAATACCCCCTTGGAGTTATTCTTTAAGTTTAGTTATTTAGTTGATAATATCACAGTTATATTAGCGGAAAACTGAAGGTCTTGTTCAGTGAAGAGTCTTTGAATTCAGTGAAGGGAGTGCAACACCTCGTGGTCAGGTCTGCAAGTAAATGGTAAATGGTTGGCATTTATATAGCGCCTTTATCCAAAGCGCTGTACAATTGATGCTTCTCATTCACCCATTCATACACACACTCACACACCGACGGCGATTGGCTGCCATGCAAGGCACTGACCAGCTCGTCAGGAGCATTTGGGGGTTAGGTGCTCAGGGACACTTCGACACAGCCTGGGCGGGGGCTCGAACCGGCAACCCTACGACTGCCAGACGACTGCTCTTAGTGCCTGAGCCATGTCACCCCTGTAAGCTATGAGCTGTCAAGTCTGCAAGTAATGGAACGCAGGACATAAATAGAAGTGATTTGTGTATTTCTTCTCAGGTTTTGGCCACAGACATGTCCAAACACATGAACCTGCTGGCCGACCTGAAGACCATGGTGGAGACAAAGAAGGTCACCAGTCTAGGGGTTCTGCTGCTGGACAACTACTCCGACCGCATCCAGGTGAGGGCACTCTGCGTTTAAACTGTGTGATCAAACCTCCATAAAGGCTGTGTTGAATCTCTTTGCTTAGATCCCTTGCAAATAGGATATTGTTAACATAGCATAACATAATGTTGAGAACATGCCATCCAGCTCAGAAATGCTCGCCTTTTCCTGCCACTAACGTCTACCTACTGCTTAGTTTAGCTAAAAGCTAAATAGTATCTAAACCCCCATTGTTTCTGCTTCCACTAAATGTCCTGGCAAGCTATTCCACACAGTGACCACTCTCCGTGTGACAAAAATCCCTTTTTATCTGCTGTAGGATTGTGGCTGACAGCAGTTGTATGATTGGTCAGTATCGCTGCTGGTCTCTTGCCTGTTCTCCAGGTCCTCCAGAACATGGTGCACTGTGCTGATCTGAGCAACCCCACCAAGCCTCTGGAGATCTACCGGCAGTGGACCGACCGCATCATGGGCGAGTTCTTCACCCAAGGAGACCGCGAGAGGGACAAGGGGATGGAGATTAGCCCCATGTGTGACAAGCACAACGCCTCCATAGAGAAGACCCAGGTCAGTGGAACGGCGTTCAGCTCTGTTAATGAAATACAGAGTGCTATTTCGGCAGGGTAGAGGGCGGAGAGGCATATCCAAAGCCTTAACCCTTTCAGGCAGTGATGACCAACCCTTTTCCCTGTAAGTTTTCACTTAATTTGACAGGGTTTGTTAGGTCAGATCTCCAAGAACAGGGTTGGTTACCACTGCTATAAGGTGCACAGATCACAAATATGTGATTCGAATGTTCTTAACTGAACCTCCTAATGCTGATCGATCACGATCACTACTGGCAATTGAAAGCAACAGAGTTCTAGAACATTCCAGAATAAACCTACCTCTTCGAGGTTATTGAGAGATCTCTTTCCTCTCTTCCTCACCAGGTTGGATTCATTGACTACATCGTCCACCCGCTGTGGGAGACCTGGGCGGACCTGGTGCACCCGGACGCCCAAGAGATCCTGGACACCCTGGAGGACAACCGGGAGTGGTACCAGAGCATGATCCCCCACAGCCCGTCCCCCACGCCCGAGGACCGCGACACGGAGGGCGGAGCGGGGGGAGTGGGCCTGGGAGGGCCCAGCGGCCTGTCGGGGGGAGACAAGTTCCAGTTCGAGCTGACCCTGGAGGAAGAGGAGGGCGAGTCGGACACCGAGAGTCCCGCGGAGGACGAGCAGCTGACGCCCGGGCCGGGGGAGAGCTCCAGGACTCCCGCGGAAGGCCCGGCCGGAGCCGCGGCCCCCCGCCCGGTGCACACCCTGAGCCTGGCAGGCATGGTGGTACACAGCCCCCTCCACAGGACGTTACCCTCGGAGGCAGAGGGAGGCCCGGAGAGCGAGGCTGAGGACAAGGAACCCGTCCCAGACGGGGACAGCGTGACGTTTTTACCGCAAGGCACATAACACCGGACTCACACCCCCTGTCTGTGTGTGTGTCTGTGTGTGTTTCTCACCCCCTCTCCGTCCCCTCCGGTGTGTGTGTGTGTGTACACGTGTGTGTGTGTGTATGTCTGCGTGTGTGTGGGTGTGTACACGTGTGTGTCTGTACATGTGTGTGAGCGTGTGTGTGTATGTACACGTGTGAGCATGTGTGTGTGTGTGTGTGTGTGTGTGTGTCTGTACACGTGTGTGAGCGTGTGTGTGTGCATGTGTGTGTGTGTGTGTGCGGGCTGAGTGGTAGCACAGAGCAGCAGTGGTGGGGAGGGTGTGCTTCCAGTCTGAACTCAGACTACTGTCGCCTTACACTGGAGATGCCTCTGACATAAGCCCACAAGTTTTGTTTTGTTTTTGATCTTGTAGAACAAGAATGAATGCTTTAGTTTGAGGTTTTTTTTGGCACTTACGCCCGTGTTTCCCCCCCATGTTGTCCATGTTGTCGTTGGGTTAAGTGTCTCAGACACCGACTGCTGTATTTGGCTGTGGGACTGCGCAGTTCCCGAACGCAGCCGCACGTAAAGAACGGCCACGCTAAGGTCTACTGACGGAGCGAGGAATTCTACTGAAACGGTCTTCCTTTGAGTGACTCTGTAACAATGCTCAGCTGGAGAAGAGGATGAGATATTCACTTTACAGGGTCCTGGAACTTTTGTACCAAAACTGTTAATTGAAGAAATGTATTGACTTAAAAAAAATGAATTCACTATTTTATTTTCTTTGTTTAGTATCTTAAAAAAAAACAATTTTAGAGTTTGATCTGTAAACTGTGGCGGCAGTTTCACCAAATATGTACCTGATTAGTGAGAAGAACCGTGATATTAACCTCAGGGGATGAAAGAATAATGTAGCAAGGACTTGGGTACCCCCATAGTGAGGCTGTCTCTCGGGTCTTCACTTCTTTACAAGGCTCTGTGAGTTTTGAAAAAGGCTTGGATTTTGAGGTTTAATTATTTCTGTGCGTCTGGCGCCCTCCGCAGTACCATTGTTGAACTTCACCCATAGCGAACTATTGGGAACTAAGGCAATTAGAAATGGTAATCAACATAGCTGGGTGCTGGATATATATATATATATATATATATATATATATATATATATATATATATATAGATAGATAGAATGGGGACTCAATAGTTGAAATATTATGACATTCATAGTATTTCCCCAAATATTTATGGTCTGCTGTGGTCCAGGTTCAGGGGTACCCAAAACAAATAATTTTTAGATTTAGAAACACCACTTACACTCATTTTTGTATTATTTCTATGTGACACCTTCTCAGTTTCTTGTCAGATTTTTAATTTGATTTGATTTTGATTTGAATTTCATTGTATTATGGTTATTATTTTTATGTCCGCACATTATTTGCGTGTTCTTGACCTGTCGACATGTTATCAGGCTGCCTCCACTTCAGCACTTTACCACCGTCTTTCAAAGGGCTTCAGCCAACCACGTTCATCCAGCCACGTTCATCCGACCCCAGCCACGTTCATCCAGCTATGCCATGTTTATCCAACCACGTTCACCCAGCCAAGTTCATCCAGTCCCAGCCACGTTCAGCCAACCACGTTCATCCAGCCATGTTCATCCAACCACGTTCATCCAGCCATGTTCAGCCAACCATGTTCATCCAGCCATGTTCATCCAGTCCCAGCCATGTTCAGCCAACCACGTTCATCCAGCCATGTTCATCCAGTCCCAGCCGTGTTCATCCTGCTACGCCACGTTCATCCAACCACGTTCATCCAGACGTTCATCCAACCACGTTCATCCACCGGCCCCCTGACTGAGTCCCAGTCAACCTGCTGTAATTCACCCACAACCTGACTGTGTTCAGATTCACTGTGTGCAGTGTGTTGAGCCACAAGACAACCTCTGTGCCAGACCATTTTGTTTTTTTTCTGTCAGCATTATCGATTGCCATCCAGCTCTTCGCTGGGACACGGCCAACGACAGTGTGAAGTGCCAAACAAGCGTGATGTAACCTACTGTCATTTCCATTGGCCACAGGCTAATTTCCATTGATGGCTACATTTTATTATTGCATCCCTATTTAGTCCACACACACACACACACACACACACACCAGATGTGCACTTGCAGACACACACACACACACACACACATAAACATGCACTTTTTCAAAGTGCACGCAAATGCGCACACTCTCTAAAAAGCACATGATTGAAATATTTATAGAATGGAGTGTGTGTCAGTCATGTTGGTCATCTACGCCGACGGAAAGAGTTGTAGTGAACACTGTGAGCTACTGTTTAACGGCAGATAATGCTAACAAACCCAAATCGTGATTTCACATGTTTAGTTAAAAACTAAACATTAAATTATTTTAAATAATAACGATCAAGTACATTTTTCAAACAGGTTTAAGGCGGTGACAGTGTGGCTTGGTGTCATGACTTCGGCTTCAAAGCCCGTTTGCGGACACCCGGTCACCGAACGCCGCCGTTAACACTAAACCTTCGCTTTACAGTACATGTGTATATTTCCCCCTCAGTATTCTCATAGTCGTTACAGCTTCTGTATCATTTCCATTTCAGGCAGAGATAGGGCAGGACTATCTAAAGGAAGGATTTACATGTACACTACATTCAATTATTAATGTAAATACCGCATAATACGTGTTGTATTTATTCACGATATCTGTTGTATTTATTCACAATTAGAGCCGCGGTGGCAACTGATTTTTTAAATCTCCTGAACAAGTACATAAAATGTACATTTGCCTGTCTGCATGCACAGCAGTATTCCATCCAGTCAGCTGTTCTGTAATGAATACTCAAACATCTGAAATTTCAGAGCCTTAAATTTCATTGAAGAGTAACTTGACCCTTTACAAGCAGGGGTCACCGACCCTGTTCCTGGAGATCTACTGTCCCGTAGGTTTTCACTCCAACCCTGACAAAGCACACCTCATTCAACAGCTTCAGATCTCATGGAGCTGCTAATTAGTAGAATCAGGTGTACCAAATTAGGGTTGAAGTGAACACCTTCAGGATGGTAGATCTCCAGGAACAGAGTTGGTCAGCCCTGCCCTAGCTGTTGAATGAGGTGCGCTTTCTTAGGTGAAAACCTTCTGGAGGGTAAATCTCCAGGAACAGGGCTGGGGGGCCCTGCTTTAGAGGGTACAGACTGCAGGATCCCCAGTGCCATACACACACATGTGTTAGTGCTGACAGTCCAGCCTACAGGCAAGTGTGTCTGTGTGCGTGTGTGTGTGTGTCTGTGTGTGTGTTTCATCCACTCAGCTTTGGAGCAGTGCCATGCCATACTATGCCATTCATTTAATTTGTTCTTTTGTTCATTTTGTTTTTTTCTTTCTTCTTATTTTACATTGTGTAATATTTGCTATTTATTCTTTGTGCGTATCTGTCAGAAATGAAGTACTGTACAAGGACTTAATTTTTGTTGTTGTTTTTGTTTGTGTCTTGGAGCCTAAGAATTCAAGTGTACCTTCCAAGAAAAGAAACTGAACATATTTTAACCACTCCGACATTGTTTATTTGTTCCATTTTTGTTTACCATTGAAGAAGCCAAAAAGACTCCATAATTCAGGTTGTACTAGAGACAGAAATACTAATAAATAATATAGGAACTTGTCCTATGTGATGTTAAGTTTGGTTTGTTCTCTGTTCTGATATGACTTGTGCTGCAGTCTTGACAATCTAAACAACCTTGACCACTGATTTAGTTGCCAGTTTATCTGACGATTGTACCTGTCTTTGTGATAAAAAGAAAGGAGAAGGGTCTTGCACTTTGAATTGTGGATGTTATTTAAGGCATAGTAGTAAACGTTAAGATTATTTGCATTGCATTTCCTCTCTATTGCTAAAATTGGAATACATAAGTAGAATACATAAAGTCATTGCTGACAGAAATATGTGTAGCCGAATGTATATAAAATGTAATTATTAGTTGCTGCTACTCTATTTGGCAGTTAATTTTAAGCTTTTATAAATGACTACGTTCAGTGTGAGACTGTGGAAGTGCATTAAACCAAGAAACGTCTGTGTCCATAATGGTATGTCTGGTGAACAAGCGCTCAGCTACTGTACATGGACGCCATCATGGCATTACCTTTCGGTCAAAACAATATTCATTCTTACCTTTCTGATGTTTTCATTTTAGCGTTTGATTATATCATCGACCTGGATCAAACTTGAATGGGAGAAAGATGGGTTATCGTTTTTCACCCACAAACACACACACACGCACAATTTCCACCAGAAAACATAATTCATACTATCAAGAGTGCAGTAGTCGCCACAAAGTATGAGAACACTATGCCACGATCAAAGGAAATGCTAGAAGAGGTGAGAAAAAGGTTATAGAAACTTTATAAGTATATCAGTCTGGAGAGGGTTACAGAGCCATTTCTAATGTTCTGGGACTCCATCTCATGGTGAGAGCCATTATCTCCAAATGGAACAGACGTGAATCTTCCAAGGAGTGGTTCGCCAGTGTGCCAAAGTTTCTGCAAGGGTGTAGTGACAACTCGTCCAGGAAGTGCCCACAAAAGATCCCAGCACAACTGCAAAGGCTCTCTGCCCTCAGCTATGGTAAATGGTTGGCATTTATATAGCGCCTTTATCCAAAGCGCTGTACAATTGATGCTTCTCATTCACCCATTCATACACACTCACACACACCGACGGTGATTGGCTGCCATGCAAGGCACCGACCAGCTCGTCAGGAGCAAACGGGGGTTAGGTGTCTTGCTCAGGGACACTTCGACACAGCCTGGGCGGGGGATCGAACCGGCAACCGACTGCCAGATGACTGCTCTTACTGCCTGAGCCATGTCGCCCCCTAAAGTCTGTTCATGATTCCGCAGTAAGAAAGAGCCTGGAGACCCGCTCGACTTTCCATTACTGAAGGAGCCATGAATTCTGCCCTGTACCAGACAGTTCTTGACCGTTGTATAGTCTTAACATTCTGTATACTCTCCTTGTCCTAAGGGTCAAAAATGACCCGCCTTCACTAAACCCCTTAAATAAAGCCGCTTCATTTAATTTTTATGAATTTAATTCTATTTTGCATGAAGAAACAACCTGTCACTCATCACAAATTTTGTCATCAAATTTAAAGTTGAAAAAATCAGCTGAAGAGTAATTGGGTTATTATGCATGAAGACAATGATCCAAAACGCAAAAGCAAGTCCACTTCTGAATGGCTAAAAATAACAGTTTTGGAGTGACTTAGTCAAAGTCCAGGCTTCAACCCAATAGAGATGCTGTGGCAGGACCTCTAGAGGCCATCTGATGAAGCGCAAGCTCCGTGCAAACTGATTGAGTGAAACCAATTTGTCTGAATGTATGTAGTTCTCTAAAGAAGAGTGGGCTAAAATTCTCCCAGAGTGATGTAAAAGACTAATATCAAATTATAAGCACCTTGCTGCTAAAGGTGGTGCCACTAGCTATTACGTTTAAGGGGGAAATTAATTTAATTAAATCGAATCTTATTTGTATAGCGCTTTTCACAGAAGACTTTTTCACAGAAGAAAGAATTACTCTTTCACATGGTTTGTTCTTTAAATAAGGTGTGAAATTATTTCATTGCATTTCCACTCCAATGAATGTAATAAAATCACTTATCATTATCAGTTACTTAAAGAAAAAGCGTAATACTTTTATAGAAGTGGATTTAATTATAATAATAACCTTCATCATCATCGTCGTCATCATCATCATCATCATCATAACAACAGCAACAACAACACAACCTCTAACTACCTCTTCTTCATTATTATCGTTATCTTTACTTAGCCATTGTAATAATAATGGCAACATGTTTATTTCTTCGATATTACAATTACTTATAATTATTCCCTCAACTATTTAAAACCGATGCTCAATGTAATGCTTGTTTCGACTAGGCCTATGATATACGTTCGGTTGTCTGCGTCTCATTTCTGTTATCGACAGAATAACGACAGATTATTACAGCGTTAAAATAATTGAAAACTCATGGTAGTCCGTTCATTAAGTATTTTTAAAAGACTGCTTTCCTCATAAATGATGGAGGGGCTCAGATGGCGGAATCAATAATGAATGACGTTGGTTTAACACGTCATGAATATTTTAAGATCTGGGTGAGAGCGTAGCCCGGATTAGTCTTCTCAGGTATCAATCAACCCCCCGCTACCTCAGAAGCCCGCCCCTTGTAGCCTAATCGAGTGACGTTCGTGCTTCTGCAGGTGCAAGACGAAGTGCTGCATCGAGGCAATAGACACTGCAATTAAAATTGACATTAAACGGTAAGAAGATGGCTGTATTTTCAATCCGCATATTATGACGCTGTTGTTCAATTTGCAATAACACCAGCGGTATGTTGTTGGAGGACGTTTGTTTCATGTAACAAGGGAATAATAGCCTAACCTTCATTTGACATCAGATGCTTCAGCGAGGAACAGTAATAACTAGATGTATTTACAAAAAAGAGGACATTTCAGTGGGGCAGGTTTACATATTTTCGCACAGTAGGCTATGTTGCAGTAGCATTCGGTGCGCGCATCTTCGAGACCTGAAAGTAATATCCATCGGCTAGCCCATACGTTCCGCGACATCTTGCTATTTCGTTCATTTGGGATCAAAATGGTTTTCCCAATTGTAAACATAATCAGAAAAAAAAATAGGAAAATATTGTTCTCGTTGCGACGTGATGGGTTTAGTATGTTGTAGACATTTGGCGTGATCACTGAATAAATGGCTGTCTGCGCGAAGCAAACGGCAATATGTAGCCTATCCACAACACGGTGAATACGTTGGAAATGGAGGAACACGATGCTGTTGTAAAAAAAAAAGAAAAAGAAATCTCGTGTCTATTTATGGGCTGATGGGCTACTCAAAAGAATAGATTGCACGGGACAGTCCTATGAACAACTGACTCGTCTGAGCATGCTATGCATTATATAATTTTTAGAGCTTTTAAGTGTTTAACTATGGTTGTAGAGTTACAAAATGGATTTAAAAGTTTAATTATGGACCATTATTGTTTTTCTGCCCGCAAGTGCACCTTTAAGCTCAGCTTTGTCCTGGGCCAAACCGGAGCGAGATCATTGAGGGATTTCGGACTGTCGCCTTTGCCTGTTTGGGTGGGACAGCTATGTTGACATTGTTCTTTAGTCTAGTGTTTTCAGTGGCCCACAGGTGTAGATTGTAATGTAATACAGTAGTCCGTTTTTATTGGCTTACAGTTTACCGACCCAATGGTTTCTTTACACACCATGAGAAGCACAACCTGCGCCTGTCAATCAAATCGGATGCATGCTCTCATGCTGAGTAGGCCTATCACATTTTGCCACATTTATATAATCTTATCCATAAAATAGAAACTGGTATTCCAGTGAGCATTTTGGCTCATCTATGGCATAAGAAACTACCCAGTCCTCCTTGTCCATAGCCCTGAAAGTCATTTTTCCAAACATAGGCTGTGGGTACATTATTACCATTGAGAGATGAATTGCCATGTTTCATACTGCAAAGCCCTGCACAGACAAATGACTTTGGGAATAAAAGCGTCAAAAGAGTAACGGGTGGCTGTAGCTAAGGAGAAAAGTGACAGAGTCTCTTCAGTGTTTAATGATTTAGATCTCCTCTCTATATAGACCGCAATATCCATTAGATTTGCATGCGTCCCCAAGCCCGCCTTTACTGCAGCAGATTTCCGCCGGTCTTCAGAAACCTAAAACTACCCCCCGCTCCTGTAGCTGCTAAGCCTCCTGCAGACAGTGACACGCTTTCACAACGTATTCTTCCCACAATGAAACTGGCTCAGAAGCTGTCCATAATTTCGCTTAGTTTACCTCTCGCTTGATTGCTTCTGTAACGTTTCATCAGACAGGGATAAATAGGACGAGGAGAAATCTAACTGTTAGAGCGTTTTTGAGCTGGGATGTTGTGGCGCAAATTAACGCATTTGTTTGCGGCGTTGGCATTCCGGTGCAGATTCTGCAGGTCTGCCCCACCCTTTAGAACTGACAATTTTATATTTCTGTTCAGCAAAATGCTATGCATTGCACATTTATTTACATTACTGGACACGGCATAAAAATGGTATACAGCATCAGCCTCTTAATGAGACATTGATGAAGTGGTCTGGTCTGACATGAGATAATGTTTGACATGCAGGATTGGTTACTTCTGCATAAATATTAATGTCCAAAGCATTTATTATTTAGGTACAGTGTATGATATTATACGTTGGCATTCCCCTGGGATTTTGTCTCTTTCTTTATTTAACCCCGTGAAACCGGCCTTTTAAAAGCAGCTCTGCTCTACGCATCTCTATTGAGTTTTGTGGAGCATTTAATATCATTCTGGCTGCAAAATTGTTGATGAAGTGTAAAGTGTAATGTAATGTAAAGGCTATGCAGTGGTAATTGGCAGAATCTTTCAGTTTCAGGTGTGTGTCTATTAAGGGTCTTTATTAAAAATCTTTTGAAATTGTGAAAACCGACATATACTTTACAGTATAATAATATACTTCATCACAATCATCCCCTGTGCCCTGCACAGTTGCTGTAAGCTGGCACACCATTTGTGCAGACAAAGTACACAATCAGCAATTACATTTACAATGTAAACATTGGACTGACACTTTTAGGCAATGCAATGTGCAGGAACCACCACTAGAGTTACAGATGCAAATACACTTCAATGATATCCAGTTATCTCGCTATTTAATAAAACACAATCCGGTAACGTCATTAGTAACATTACTGTTATTAAGACATAATTATGCTCTGTAAGAGGGCTGGGGATAGAAGAGAGGCAGAAACGCAGAACTAAGACTTGGAAAGGTTTAGGCTACTTGTCAGAAATGTTATTTTATGTACAAGAGAGTTGCAGGTAATTGGCATTCATCTCGGAGTTTCTTCACATCCTCAATCATTTCTGCAACACAGTATAAGGAATGAGGACAGTGATATTGCCTTTCTATTTAAATCTGTGAGCAGTGGCTCGCAGGAACCAGGTCATCTAATATTTGCTGCATATGCAGTGTACTTTGTCTTCATTAGCTGCATTTCCTGCTGTTTTTATTGGCCGTGCACCAGCATATTTTTGTTGATCTGCCTGCTTCATGAACTGTGCAGGATATTTTTACACCAGCTCTGTAGAGTGAAGTAACAACCAGTAGAAGTTTTCCAGGCTATATTTTCATGAGATGAGACACAACTGGTTAAAGGCAAATGTTAGACACAGCTATAGTTAAAGAAATAGAGATATCATATTTTCTATGTAATGTATTCTGTTTTAGAAACAATCTCAGTCACAGAGAATGTGACTTTCCTTTGTTTGCATCCACACTGGATCTGCCTCATAAACATTAAAAATGGCAGTGCAAGCAACATTAAACTTTAGAGACAAGTTGGCTACAAGGAGGGTTTTGATATATCTGTTGAAAGATGGGCAAAACAGTTGATTTCTGATTTTCTAAACTAGAGTTGTATTTGGTTTGAACTGAACTTTTTCCACTATGCACATTTAACTGTTTATTACATTAGGGGACCTCGCCTTGTTGCATTACTATTTGGGTGAGAAAAGTGAGAAAAGCACGTTTGTGAAAGACATCTTAAGTGTGGCCCCAACTGGTTAAAGACATGATCTGTTGGACGAGAAAATTAGACCTAATCACATGAAATTAATATAAAACAATGTGGGGAAAACAACACAGCCACTAGAATGAATTTGAATCTTCAATGCGAATGTGTCAAGCTAAACACCATTCACTGATATATTGACTGTATCAACTTACAGTAGGTGTGAATTATATTTATAATAGATTTAGCATACAGCACCGGATAGCAGGCCAGGTAGTAGGCCTTTTTCCAAGTTTGTTTAAAACGGTTCATCAGCAGTTTCTGTTTGGCTGGTGGGGCCACTAAAATTGATTTTACTTTGATTAAAATGCATTAAAATAGGCTAATAAAATAGGTTTAAACTTGTAACTACTGTGTACGCTGCAGTAAATGTGAAACAAACCTTTCTCTTGCAATTAAAGTTCAAGGATGTCTGACTTTAGTTTTCCCTCAAAAAATCAACAAATAAGAAAATAGTGCATAATGCATCAAATGCATAATTTTTTTGGATTCAAATACGTTTCTGTCCTTCAGTGATCTTGCCTGACGCAATTGAGCCAACCAAGAGAACCAGAAGGCAGGGTTTGCACTTCTTGAGAGCGTTTAATAGGTTCCAGTACCAGCTCAGTAAAGCCTAGAAAAGTATTTGAATCCAAAACAGTCGTGTATTTGACCCAGGTCTGGTCAGTGCCTTTGCCTTCTCGACGAATCCGCTACGATATGCATGCAGTCTCATTCCGCCTGTGATATCTCTATGTAACATATTCCCTTTCAAATCAAAATATGAGTTTAATATTTCCCAAATAACGAGGCTAATCAGTCAGGGCTAACAGTTCCCTCACGCCCAGCTCTGTCCTTTTCGGCGAGGTACCCCAGGTCTACCCCGAATTCTGAATATATTGCTGCTTGAACCGTCATTTAAAAACATAATCCTGTCTTCAAAGACTACGAGCCAATGCATTGCTGGTTAAGGTGCGGGGTGTGGCCTGCATGCAGTCACACCCCTCTCCCCACCTTCAAGCGCAAGCTGAAGACACACCTCTTCAAGCAGCACCTCTCCCCATCCCTCCCTACCTCCCTGTGAACCTTAATTGTTGTCTCTGTGACTTGCTTTGTGTATCGGTATTTTTAGTTGGCTAGGTAAGCAGTGTTTGGATAATTAACTTTGGTCACTTTTGCTCTGTTTGTTTGTTTCTTTGTTCTCAAAAAAAAAAAAAAAAAAAGGCCCTGGTCCTTATCTTTGTTGTACAGGTAGCAGTCGAAATTGTACTTCCCTCTAGGGTCTTTCAGCGCACTTATCCCCGGTTATGGGTATGCCCTATGTTGTACGTCGCTCTGGATAAGAGCGTCTGCCAAATGCCAATAATGTAATGTAAACGTAATGGATGTCGGTCGGCTAAGGCAAGGTGAGCCCGGGTCACACCGTGCGCCTTCCTGTTATTTAAGAGTCTCCTTGGCTGCTGCTCGTCATCGCCGAGAGGTGCGGCAGCGCTCCTGTTGCACGCAGCGCGGCTCGTAATGTGGAAAATACTTGCCGGGGCAGCAGGCAGACGGCAGCCGCGGCTATGATTTCTCTGGCCCAGGACGATGTGTTTCGTAATAAACGAAGAGCGGGTACACCCCTTGGGCTCAGGCCTGGGAAAGAGAGACCCAGAGTGGCAAACGAGGACATGCAAGCGAGGCACAGTCGGAAATCCTAGAATATTCCATGGCTAAAAACATGTTTTAATGTAAAATGTGGAAAAACGGTAAGTCTTGGAGTCCAGCAGGACAAATGGACACATGACAGTTGAAATTATCTCTGAGTAATCTTTGGTGGGTTTACGTATTTATGTATTCTTTTTAAGATTTATGAATTCTTATTGAGAGAGAGAGACAGAGAGACTGAGAGAGAAAGTGACAGAGAGAGAGAGCGAGAGAGAGAGAGAGAGAGAGAGAGAGAGAGAGAGAGAGAGAGAGATTGTCATAAGATTACCTGTCACCATAACGGGTTTTACCCAAGGCTGATCTACAGTACCCCATGGGTCTGAGTCATTGCGCTCTGCAATATCATATCACACTTTTTAGCCAGTGTAGCTGAAGTGAATCATGCTGTATTTTCTGAGGAAAAAGTAAAGTTTTGTACAGTGATGCGAGACAGACACAGGCGCCATTCAGAGGATACTGATATCTCTCTTCATTTGACCTTGTACTGGCGTTTTGGGAGGGGACGTATCTGTGAGTCACTCAAGAGTGGACTGGAAGCTCATTTCCTCTGCCCTTCAGGAAATCTTTCAAGAAACATCTTCCATCTTTCAGGGTGCATCTTAAACAGTGCATTCCTGCGCTGGGAGCGTAATATTTACCCAGCTGTCCGACCCGCAGGACTTAAGCCCGTTGGAAGTCATTTGAAAGGTACAGTGAGCACGCTGGCTGTGTTCTGTGTATTAATTTCCTTCTGGGGTTGTTTTTCACATTGATCGGCGCTGGCTGGAATGAAAGTCATTGCGGGTCCGTTTGGAGTTGCTCAATCGCTTCAGTTCCTCTGACCTTTTTTCTCCTCGCGTCTCGTTTACACGTGGAATCCCGTCGCCAAGAGAACCACGAAAGGTTTACCCTGCTGAAGAAAACGGCTCATTACTGTATGTTATGTTATGTTATGTTATGTTATGTTGTGTTGCGTTATTTGGATTTGATTTAGTTTGTTTTCACTGCTTTCCGAAATTAATCTCACTGTGCTTGGCACAGGAAACAGAAAATAGTTGTTTGTATTAAATTAGATTTTATCTACTTGTGTGGCTTACTGCAATAACAGGTTGATCCCTATGACAATACGCTGGCACTCTGATTTTACCCACACATGATACTGGTTAGAAATATTAATTAGATTTGAATGTATACATGGATTAGTATTAGGCCTGGATTCTGTCAACATTTGTTCCTTTTTCCCCCTCACATACATATTTGGTTCAGTAATCGCCATACTAATTCACCAGGCTGTTTTCTGAAGTTTTTTTTTAAGTTGAAGGCCAACCATTGACTAAACACAGGCCACTTTCTCAACAGACGTCTGGCGCAGTACCAAAATAGCCAGCTATGTCATAATCTTGAAAATAGCTCATTATTTGGAATATGCGATAAATTTAAAAACAATTTTAAAATACAAGTGGTCCATTTAGCCAGAGTGGCTGCAGCTACTGTTAAAAAAAGGATAAGGATAAACACACCAAAAAGCCTAAGACTTATTTCCATTGTGGTCTTTTTAGGGGTCGGGGGTTGTGGACAGGGAGCGGGGGTTGGGTTCTAGCACCACTGATAAATAACCAACTCAGTATTAGTGATGCAGTGGATGGTGGCACAGTGCTAAAAAGCTCATTTAAAGCAGGCTTGGGTGAGAGGATAACGACTATGTTAACTCTAGGCTCGGATTCCCATCGAGTGAGAATTATCGTGTCCGTATGGAAGTGCCTGATCTCCTCCGCTCCACGGTGGAGGATAAGTGACCCATTGTGTTAAATAAGAGAGGAGCTGTCGGGGGGGGGGAAATGAAGAAGGGGCGCGGGGAGAGATGTCCCTCTTGAGTGCCCCGGGTTTATTGATGTACAGGAGAACAGGAGTGGGGCCTGCATGATTAATTCTACAGGCTCTGTGTGCAGACTGATGAATTGCCCTTTTGATCGATAGCTCTAGTCCTTTTTTTAGTGCCCACCAGAGCTGAGTTTGGCTCTGGCGCCTGCAGGCGTTCTGTCCTGCTTCATCACTAATGACCTGGTTCCTGGCACTGGACTGGACCGGGTCTCCTGGCTCTCAACCGAGAGGCCATTCGGTTCCTATCGTACGCCTTACATTACCTTACACCTGTTCAATTTCAGTGCAATTGAATTTGATTTGTGCGGTGCTTTTCACAGAAGACTGTCACAAAGACGCTTTAGAGAGGAACCAGCAGGCCTGAACGCCCCAAATAGCAAGCGCATGCGGTAAAAAAAAAAAACCCTGCCAAATGGGGAGGAAAAACCTCAAACATTAGCTACAAAAAAAAACTCCCTAGTAGGAAGAAATCTCAAATCTCAGGAGGAACCCGGCTATAGAGGGGGAGCTCATCCTCTGCTGCCTGGCAAGGTGTGAAGTAAAGGTAGAATGGATATAACAGAAATGTAATAAGAGTTAGCTTATGTAATATGTGTTATATTTTCATTTCCAACATGAAGTGATGGGTGTGGAGATGTGCATTTTTGAACAAGACGGCGTAATTATCTTTGCCCTCCACGGCCGAATTTACTGAATACTGAATACTGAAAGATAATTATCTTTTAGTTTGTCAGCATGAAGCAAGTTTCAGTTGCATGTATTCAACCCTTCTAAAGAGCAGGCTGCTGACTAATACTGTAGATTTCATAACATAACACGAGATTTCACCAGAACCAGGGCTGAAGTTTTCATAGGCACCGCTTTCTTATACTGTAATAAGCAGACCCTTTTGTATAGTTTTCAATAAGATATGGCTGTAGTACTTGGTGGAATAAAACTAAAATACTTCCCTTTTTTGGTGGAAGAAATACTTCTTTTGAATGATTGAGGACTCCACTGTCTGCATTCCACATTGTGAGTTATTGGAGTTGTCATTTGAGTTATAGGTCACACATTACAATAAGGTTCATGAATTGATATTAAGTAATGTAGTTATTAACTTCTCAGTAGTAGTAACAACTACATACATAAGTAGCGAATTCATGGAATCTTATTGTAAAGTGTTACCAGTTTATTTATATCCATTGTAAACGTTCTCGTTTGCTAGTCTGTCAGATGGCTTCAGCTACAAACACTCAGTATGGGCAGATATCTTTTCTAAACTTTCTTGTTTGTTGCTCTGTTAGATTGCTTCAGCTACAGACGCTTGATATGGGCAAATATCTATTGTAAACATCTTGTTTGCTGCTCTGTACGATGGCTTCAGCTACAGAGTCTTGGTATGGGCAGATATCTATTCTAATCGTTCTCGTTTGTTGCTCTGCTAGATATCTATTCGAAGCATTCTCGTTTGTTTGCCCTGTCAGATGGCTTCAGCTACAGACGCTCGGTATGGGCAGAAGGAGTCCTCCGACCAGAACTTCGACTACATGTTCAAGATCCTGATCATCGGGAACAGCAGCGTGGGCAAGACCAGCTTCCTGTTCCGCTACGCCGACGACTCCTTCACCCCGGCCTTCGTCAGCACGGTGGGCATCGACTTCAAGGTCAAGACCATCTACAGGAACGACAAGAGGATCAAGCTGCAGATCTGGGTGAGGCCCCGTCTTCAGGGGTTGTCTGTTTCAGGGGTGCACGACTCCCACCGGTTCTGCTATCATTACATCAGTTGTTATTGTGAATTTTGTTAACCGCTGTAAGACATTTGTGCCGGTTCACTCTGCAGCTGTAGCTCATGAAATTTTTTTGGGTTTTTTTTGTTTATAGTAGAGACGTTACTCAATCCATGAGGTGCTGGCAGCAGCAAGAAAACATATATAGTATAATCCATAAAAAAAGATAGGAGTGGCCCTTAGCTGACTCCAGAACAATAAAAATCCACATATTCTGGAATAACATACTGTAGGACTGACCTTAGATGCAAAGAGTTATTTATTACACATTTACAATTGTTACGTTACCTTAGATGTAAGATGTTATTTATTATTAAATTGTAATAATAAATAGCTTTTTGCATTTATGGTTAGTCTCATGTTGATCCTGAGTGTGTGCCATCTTAATACTCCGTTTTGTATCTTTCAGAAATGTGGTTGGATTTTTGCTAGTCCCTGTGTTGGTTTTATTTGAACTGTGGTGACTCTGTGAATGATTTATCAAACAATGAAAATCTGGGCTTTTCGTGCCTTGTGGATTTGCTGTAGTTCACACAGTACCTCTTTTGTGACTCTTTGATGCCTTAAAAAGCAAACCAAGAACCTGGTCCTTTGCCAGGGCTGCTGGACTAATCTGGCTGCAGAATGATGTACTATACCTGTCCTCTGTCCCATTTTCCCAATCCAAATTTACATCGTTTCCAACATTTGGCAAAGTTTTTTAAAGGCCCACGCACTTTTTTCTTTGTGTTTCTGAACTTTTAATGTCATCCTGGAGCTTTTGATTTATGTTCCATGCTGATCCAAGTAAAACAATTGTACTTTTGGTAGAAGTATATTTTTCATAGCTGTTTGTAAAACGATTTCCCATGTGACGTGACATATGTCTTTGTATAATTATTGGAGGTCATTGCTAAAAGTTGAGTACAGGAGGTGGAGAGGGAATTGGGCTCTGGAGACAGAGTTACGTACTTTTAAAAAAAACCTACACTAAACCTACTATTAAAACCAGGAAGAGAACACTGATGTGTAGGGGCCTAAAATGAAAGAGCTCTCAAGCTGTTCTCGGACCCAGGAAGGACACTGAAAATGGAGGGGAGGTGAATTTAAACTGGTCGCGGGAATCGGGAGCATTACATTACATTACATTAATGGCAGTACAGTTGATTAGACTTAGCAGGAGACCATCCTCTCCTGGAGCAGTGCAGGGTTAAGGGCCTTGCTCAAGGACCCAACGGCTGTGCGTACCTTATTGTGGCTACACCAGGGATCAACCACCGACCTCACGGGTCCCAGTCATGTACCTTAACCACTACGCTACAGGCCGAGCAGGGCTGCGTTCGGCCTGATTTGTAATGCACCATCCCAGGCTACACGAATATCCACAACCACAGACGAGTGATGTCATCGCACAGAAGGCTTCAGCGGCTGCGCTATCGGTCCTAGCGAGGGAGAGCCTTCGCTACACATTAGCTCCAGCGTCTGCGTTCCCTCCACAAATGGTACACAAGCACTGACACACACTCGTAAGCACACACACACACACACGCACACACACACACACACACACACGGTGCCAGCAGGCCGCTAGCAGGCTGTGTGTGCTATCAGAAGCAGGGATCAGTTCCCCTCCCCCTACAGTCTCCCTTAGTGGATACACTCCCACCCACCGGCCCATCCCCCACAACACTGCATACCCTGCAGTCAGCTTAGCCAGGGCCACTAGTGCATTACTATTGACGATGCTGCTTAACTGCACAGAAAGCTAGGTGAAGTGTGTGAAGCCATAAAAAAAAAACTAAAAATCATATCTCATATATGTTCATATTCCGTTATGCCTAGGTGTATATTTGAAAATGGGCATAAATTTGTCGTACGTTATTCTGATAATTTAAAAAATCACGGTGATGAATTTGCGACGTTCTGAACGCGGTAATACTTTGGCCTGCGCTACATCCGGTAGGGATGTCACAGGGTGTTATTACAAGCCGCTGTTCTGAGATCGCCGGGCCCGAGCGTCAGTAAGGCAGAGCTTAATACCCTGAGCATTCATTAGAGCTTAGCCCGTAACCCAATCGGCCGGGCCAACGGGGCAGGACTGCCAATATCAGGCTGTAGGCTGCCAAGCCGTGCCACTGGAGTGGATCTGTCGGCATTACTTTTGCATAAGGACATCGGCGTTAGGGCAGAACGCAGAGAATCACGTAGGGCTAAACGGAAACTCGATCGCACCGCTTGCAGTGAACAGTTATGTGTAACTCATAAACACCTGTGGGGGGGTTTGTGGAGGCTAATGTGCCTGGTTGGCATTGGTGTTGGTTTTATTTGGCTAGTGGGTGTGCTTGTGCTTTTAAACGCACGCATTAGCATTCTCTCCTCTTCTGGTTTTCGCATCTGAAACGCCCACAAAATGATGTTCGCAAAGGGCAAACCCCTAAACCCTGCCCCCGGAGCGCAATTCCCGACCGTCAGCTCCCCGTGTTTAACATTTAGCGACGTCATCTGATAATTATGCAAAAACATACAGTACGTCACGTCAGGTGGGAAATCGTTTTTACAAAAACCGCTCAGAAAAAAATGACCCAAAAATATTCATACATTTCTGCCAAGATTGTAATGGTTTTACTTGGGTCAGTTTGGGGCACAAATCGGTGGCTCCAGGACGATATGAAAAGCCGAAAATCACTGAAGGGTAAGCGTGTGAGCCCCTGCTGTGTCCTGTCCCTGTAGGACACGGCTGGCCAGGAGCGCTATCGGACCATCACCACGGCGTACTACAGGGGCGCCATGGGCTTCATCCTCATGTACGACATCACCAACGAGGAGTCCTTCAACGCCGTGCAGGACTGGTGGGTGCTGATGATGTCAGAGTGATCGCCGCCGTGCGATTCTTAAAGAGACAGTAACGAGAGCTGCCGCTGTTTCATCGGGTGTGAAACTAAATGAACATGTTACATGAGACCTTCGTATTTCTAACTGACGTTTTTGGCAAAAATGAGTTGGTGTCATACATAGGTTGTTTATTTTTCTTTTATTGATTTATTTATTTTTACTTTTATTGAACCCTGTGGGGTAATTTGTCCTCTGCATTTGACCCATCCTCGTCATTAGGAGCAGTGGGCAGCCACAGTGCAGCACCCCGGCTTATAGGGCACTAAGTGTATGTGTGGAATTTTTACACAAAAATACTGTTTGAAAGTATGACATTTAAAAAGGTATGACATTTAAAAAAAGGTATCTGCTTGGAGCCCATTCTCTTTGTCATCTTACACCAAATCTGAAAACCACTCAGAATGCAGATATAACATATTTTTTACGGGCACTTGTTGAAATTGGCAAGCTAGCGGATTCCGGCGGATGACTCAGGGTGCGGACTGAGTGCCCTAGCACTTATAACCTTATAGGGCTTAGGTGCGGTTGCGGTGTCTTTACGCTTTGCGTGTTTGCTGAAGGTCCACCCAGATCAAGACGTACTCCTGGGACAACGCCCAGGTGCTGCTGGTGGGGAACAAGTGTGACATGGAGGACGAGCGGGTGGTCGCAGGAGAGAGAGGCCGGCAGCTGTCTGAACATCTGGGTGAGTCTCCCGGAGCTATTCCTCCTGGGCCAATTAGAGCCACCGCCTCGAGGTCAGAGAGATGTGTGCAAGCGCTATGCCTCGTGCGTGAATCTGAAACGCTCCCCCCCCCCCCCCCCCCCCCCCCCTTGGCGAGCTGGATAATACGGTACGTGTGTTCTCCACCCGGACGAGTTTGACAAATATACAGTGCGGTCCGTAAGTATTTGGACCGAGGTACGATTTGTTGTGGTTCCTTTGCTTCTGTAGTCCCAGCACTGTCCCCTAAAATAGAGTATATAAAGGATTGTGTAATTGTGGATGCACACGGATCACCCGATATGGATGTAAACGCCCTCAAAATCTCAAAATTGAAGGTGACCGTCTGCACTGTAATGTCATATTCAGTGTTTCATTTCTAATACAATGTGCCAGAGTGCAGAGAAAAAAAATAACAGAAATTGTCCAAATACTTATGGACCTCAGTGTATATTCCCTTCTGGTCAAGTCGAGTATGTCGCGTAGCACTTCGAACAGTAGGTGAGGTTATATTTGCTGAATATTTTATTAATTGGTCAGTGAACAACAGAAGTATAACTTTGTAAGTGTTATGATAAAGCACATTAAAAAGCTGACGAGTAGTTTAATTCCTGAGACCCTGCGTTCTCAAAGGAGGACATTACATTTTGGCTTCCGTGAGCTCTATACAGCATTTCTGTTAACATAACGGATATTCAGTTAAAATTTAATTATTGAACATGTTTTGTCATCCACGACGAAATGTGAAATACTTTACTCCTGGGTCTCAGGAGGTTAAAGATGATGTGTGCCAAGAAACCTGCTGGAAAAGTGTGTGCTTGTGTGTGTGTGTGTGTGTGTGTGTGTGTGTGTGTGTGTGGTGTGTGTGCGTGTCCTGTCTAATGGTTTCCTGTGTTTTTTTTGCGGGGCTTCTTTTGACAGGCTTCGAGTACTTTGAGGCGAGCGCTAAGGACAACATCAACGTGAAGCAGACGTTCGAGCGTCTGGTGGACATTATCTGTGAGAAGATGTCTGAGAGTCTGGATGCTGCGGACCCCGCAGTCACAGGGGCCAAGCAGGGGCCCCAGCTTACCGAGCAGCCAGCGGCCCCTCACCAGGACTGCGCTTGCTAAAGGCCCCCGCCCTGCCCCCACGCATAATCATCCCTCACCCTCACGGTCTGACCCCTGACACCACCACCTGTTATGGGTGGGTGGAGTTCATAAAAACTAGCCTCCCCCACCCCTCCCCCTCCTCTCCCACTCAGTGTCCCCTGGCCTCCCCCCTCCTTCCCCCCACTGTCGTCTTAAAGCTGGAGGGATTTCCACGTCTTTTCTTCAGGGGTCCGCCGGTAATTTTAGCTTCTAGTCAATCTGTGTCTGAAACCGGAAACGCCATATTGAGTCTATTTTTTAAAACCAGGCAAGGAATTGGGACATTTGTTTCCCCGACATCCAGACAACCCAACGTAAGTGGTTGTGTGTGTGAGTCTTACTCCCCACCGTGTGAAATACTATAAACACATTTACATGTACTTGCCAATATAGCTGTTTTTGTTTTTTTTATCCTTCATCTCTTCTAGAATCTAAAATCTGCCTGCATCTCATATATTGAATTGATCGCCTTCATTTTTTGTGTAGTCTTGAGAGTTTGTTTTCACAATCGATTTTTTTCATTTTTTTTATGCTTTCATATATTCTATGAACAATCTGTGGGAGGAAAACAATGACCTTGTTGATAGATGAACTGGTAGATATTATAAACATGTCTTATTTTATGTTTTTAAATGTGTATATAAAGAATGTGCAGTATATGATATCTATAGATATATACATTTTTGAAGAGGCATTTAAAAATATCTAGATAACTTTAAAAGATATGTACACAATGAGGGGCCTATGTCTTCGCAGTGTCTGAGTTCGTTTTTAAAGTGAATTGTGTTACACAGTCAGCCTGTCTTCGCAAATATCTGTCGCAGATGGAATGAAAACTTCAGTAGCCTGTCCGAAGTCATACCTAACTGCTACTTCACATTTTCTGCTGAAGATGAAAGTTCCACGCTTAAGTAATTAGCACTGTCAACATGTTGAGACATGCACCAACCTTTCGGACACACATGCTCAAATGCAAACAAAAACCATATCCTTAACGAGGATGGTGCATTTCCGATCACTGTATCACAAACACAGCTAGCATAATGTCTGGGGTTTTTTGCTTGTTTGTTTGTTGATTTGTTTGTTTGATTTTCTTTCAGCAATGCATAAATATTTAAACAATTCAATTTTCATATAGAGTGGCCCTGCTCAGTTGCTTAGATGTTTAAAGAATTTAAAGTTTAAAAGCATTTTAGCAATGAGGATTAAGAGGATTATTTCAGGGAATCACAGAAGGTATAACTCAATCTGCCAATCTCCTAAAAATAGGGATTCTCGAATGGCCATTGAATCCAAATCTGGCCCTGTTTTTCTCTTCTCCCACCTGAACAATTAGTGCTGCTGATTATGCTCACACCTGACAAAGGGAGGGTGGAAAACCAGCAGTTCTCAGCCCTCGAGGACCGTGGTTTGAGAAAGTGGGTTCTAAAGAATGCACACAGAATTGACATTGTTATTGTTATTTTTTTATTTATTCGCTATTTATTTGGTCTTTTTAACCACAGAATGTGTGTATTTTGAATGACATTCTGTGGTTAAAAAGACGTGTGTTTCCTGCTTTGGGTCATGTGGTGTAAGGTACTCTGACCGTTGTTTTTGACCTAACGCTCCAGTCTGTCCTCGATCGTGACCTCTGTGGAGGCGATGCCGCTGTCCTTCCCACCCAATCAGAGCGCGCGGCCATCTGTACGTGCTAGCGCTAAGCACGCTGGCTGCTGTCAGGGACGTAGGCCTGTGGAGGCTGTTCCACAGCTCTGCCGAGGGTATCGGGCCATTCCTTCTGCCCGGCACTGCGATGAGGGACTGGATCCCCAAGAGAACCTAGATTTGAGAGAATGGACGTCACTGGGTGTGGACTAGACGACTGTTGTGAACCTGGCGCCAATGACAAGGACTGTTCTAGCCCAATAATCACTTTATTTAGTCACAAGTGCAGAGAAGGTGGTTATTCTCGTCTTTTCAAATTCAATTCACTCTTATTCGTATAGCACTATTTGCGGTCACAAAGACACTTTACGGAGTAATGGAAGGGCAAAGAGGAGCAGGGCAGTGCAATATATAGGTGATGCATTTCCGTCGTGATTGGAAGGTTCTGCTTGTGACGCAGCTAAATCAAAACCAGTTGTTGCCCGCTGTAGCAGCCGGAGTCTGCCAGACCTGACCCTTACATTCTTTTCACAGCTACTGACTGGGTTTTGAGTGCGATGAATGCCCTCACCACCGGTCCGTCTGCCAAAGGTGTCGAATTTATGAACTACAGCTAGTCAGGCGGGTGGCATACAATGGCTTTATTGTTACACTGCGTACGGGTGGGTTTCGGTCTTCTGGGCTCCAAATGCTACTAGCCAGCAGGCGCATTGTTTACTCAGCACCCTGTTCTTTTAAATCCCGCAAACAGTCCGGATGAATGCCACGACTCAGGGGAATGACACAGGATTGAGTGTCGCTGAAGGCAGGGCTTTCCGAACCTTTCTTTTACACCAGGGAGTAGCCTATACGAACACAGATTCATCCTCCTTATTAGTGCATGTGATTTATATATGGGATCTTCTGTGGACGAAGACAAACTGGCAAAAGATAGACAAGCGAGGACTTCCTAATGGGGATTTTATTATTATAAATGTATTTTATTGAGAGCATGTCTTGCATTTCAGAAAGGAGAGTAATATCATAGGAGAAATTGCATGGCAGCGTGATTCTGAGAAATGAGCTAGCGGTCCGATTATTAATACTGTTATCTTTGTAAATGGGGAGGTTTATGCATTAGTGAGGACATTCTCTGCTTTGCTGGAAGTTAGGCGTATCTGTGAACGTGCCTCGTGACCAGTTCCCCCCTCCTCCCAGTTTATCGGCTGGTTTCTTTCACAGCAAACCGTAAACAACACGCATCCACCCCTCCCCCAGAATGGTCTTCCTCTCTGTAAATAATGACTGTAAATAGGTTTTAGTCATTTGCTTGTGTGAATTGTGATGTAATGACTCCTCCAGGCTTGCAAAAAGAAAAAGGAAATTAAACACAAAAAAAAACTTTTTTTCCCCTCTGCATTCGTTTTAGACTTGCTCGTGAATGATTGTGTCACCTTAGTACAAAGCAATATACAGAATTAGAGTCAGATAAAATGTTCAAGAGGTTGTTAACAGTAGCTGTGAACATTGTATGGTGTGTGTTTTATGGTGATTTTCATTTTGGGAAAATACAAAAGGAGACAAATTAACAGGGATGTTTTTCTGTGATGCACACGGGGTTTGCTTTAAGCATGGATGTCTATATTTATTGGTGTGTGTGCGCTTTTCCGTGGTTTTTTATTTGTTACTTTTTTCTTTTACTTTTTTTTTTTTAATACTGTAGATAATAGAGACTATGGCTACCACTGGAGTGGTGTTCAGGTCACTGGAAGTACAGATGAAAATATTTAGTAATAATAAATACCTCATATCTCACTCAACACAAATACTGATTTAATATCTGTACACCATTGATGGTTTTCTTCTGTTAAATATCAAAATGGCCAGGCTGGCTTTAGTTGCAGAGTCAGTTGAAAAGTTTTTTTTTTTCAGTCTGAGGAACAAATAGCTCACTTGTTTTTACAGCACTGGACCTAAACCTGGGCCAATATTCACCAAACACAGTTTTTTTTGTGACTTTGATAAACAAATTTAAGCAGGTTTCATGATTTTCCTACAAACAATCACCAACCAGCGTGGCTGTGTGAAATAATGTAACATTTTAAATTAATTCTGAAGGAAATTGTATTTTGCTTTGACAATATTGGCTCTAGCCCACCCGTTTATCCAAACTTCATGATGGTATGAGTGTCTTTTTGTGGTAACTTGGCAGTAGTAGGCAATACATTTGTACTCTATTCAGATCTGTCTGATCTGAGCTGGACCAAAATGAATAAATCTTTAAAAATCAAATGATGTGTGGTAATATGAAATAGAAGTATTCTGTTTCCTTGTGCGACTACTCTTTGTTGCTGCTGCTTGACAACCTCTTGTAAGAAACTGGTTTATTTTATGTTGTTGTTTTCCTGTGAAGAATGTCCAGTGAAAATGACTCTGTTTGTTTTAAATGTTTGTTTTTGAATTTATGATCAAATATTGTTGTCATGCATCCACTTGAATATTGCACTGTAAGATATGGATTCTGAGTTTTTGTACATTTTTGATTTGTTTTACTTTTTGCGGGTCTATACTGTACACATGAAATCAGTACATTCTGCAGTAGTTTACACAATGACAAGAAGGGAAAAATGGTGTCAAACTGTTAGATCGTGACAATTTCCAAATCTGCTGTACATGTTGTGGAAAATCAATAAAATTACAAAAATAAAGGTTTGTGCCGTTAAGAGACGACAGATTCCTGATTTCTTTGTGTGTGTGTGTGTCTGTGTGAGAAATATGCCAGCCAAAACTGAAATGTATTATGAGAACTGGCATTGTAGTTTTACTCACTTCTGTTTTTTAAATTATGATATTTGGAATTAAATAAATGATGTATAACAGGTTCTGCTATTCTGTCCTGTTATGACACAATTTGACACTTCTTATGACATTTCTGTAGGCAGTTAGAGTGAGATTAATGTTGCTGAATGCTCGCAGCAACATCACACAACAACTGAATCACAACTAACCTGCGCCTATGCAAACAAACACACACACACACACAAATGCACTGCAAAAAACAAAAAATAAATAAATGTAAAGTATTTTATAATTATATTGAGACTTGCCAATGAGGTAAGACAGTGACTCATTTCAAAATTTGTCAATGGAATAACACAATGTCACTTGTCAAGCAAACATTAACTTAAAACAAGCTAACATGTTCTACTTGAGAGACGATCATACGTCTTATTACAAGACTAAAACGTTTGTTAAGACGGTGATTTTTTTGCAGTGCACACACAAAGGCTGTCCTCTCTGCCGTTAATGCCTGAACATAGCGGTGGTTTTCCTCGGCTCCTCTGTGTTTTATCGTCTCAGCTTTGAGAGCGAAGCCTATTTTAACAGATCCCTTCCTTTATATTTAGCTTAGTCTAGCCTAGCCTTCTGACACTGTGTAGGTATGAAGCACTAACCACTTCTCTGTTTGACTTCTTGTGTGCTTTTTTTAAACAATGCACACAAAGCCTAATCACAACCAAGATTCCTGATTCAATCAAGATCCATTCATCAGTCAGTGGACAAAACCCCCTTTTTTTATTTCCGCATACAGTAAGTATCCTTACTGTATCCTGGTTTGCTATTGCTGCACTTCAGAGTAGATTAACAACTTTGATATTTATCTTCACAGACTGTACAGTCATATTCAACCACAGACTCCTTATGTAAATGTTACTGGGTATCTAACCCCAGACAAAACTATTGAAACTAAACATCAGTGGTGTATTTGCCTTTGAAAACCTCATAGCCTCCTTGCCTCCAGAAAAAAACTAGGAAAATGTTAAAAATCTTGATTTAAAATTGATGTACAAATCTAAACTGCCACATCTGGAAATGATCTATTGAGACATTTACTGACACAGCTGGGTATAATAATAATATACGTATTTAGGGGACAATTACCCCCTGGAGCCAACTGTGCAGATCTTTTTGTGGCTTGAACCACCAACCTTCCAGGTCACAGCCGTGCACCTGAGCTGCTAGGCAACAGGCCTAGGTCTCCTATGTGTTACATCCACGTTATGATTTTAACAGGCTATATTTAAAGCCTGTTAAAACTGACTTTATCTTTTCCTCAGAAAAGAGAATACATTTCTGCTTTACCAATCCTCCAAAGCTGATTTGCAACCCAACCTTAACACCAAATGTCTCCCAATGATATAAGTCAGCAAAGTATTATAGTATCTTTTGATTTTGCGGTTGATATATATATATTTTTTGAAATATATTTTTCTTTAATTCTTTAGTCAACCCACAAGAGTTCGCCTATGTCCACAGAATTTTTAAATGGAAAACAATACTATATTCAATTGCACCACTAGAGGGCACACTATACCAAGTTAATAACTGAATTTCAGGCATAAGTTTTTATCTGTGCGTCTGTGAAAGATACTCGTTGTGTATGGAACTAGCACTTGTGTATGTCACCCAGAACAGCACCATTACTACACATCTACCGACCATCTTTGTGTTTAAAAATATATATATATTTCTTTATTTTTTTGCTTAAGCTAGAACCTCACCTAAAAAAGTATATATATACATTATTATAAATTGATTAAAATTAAATTGATTGGTTTGGCTTAGAGAGTACTGCTACTTTCGTAGCTTAACATCTTTTTTCACTTGAGTTTTCCATCTTATTCTATGGCATTTTAGTTTATCCATCCAGTCCATTTTAAGTGCTTAATTTCATTGTTAAAAATGTTACATGTTTGTCAGCTTGCACACTTTATCTCAAATAATATATATATATATATATATATATATATATATATATATATATATATATATTATGGATGATTTTTGCTTTGCTGTTTATCATGTATCTTGTTCTGCATATTTTGGATGCTAATGCTGTTATTAGGACACCTGTTATGCCATGTTTATGTCATTCTTTGGTTTGCTGCCTTTGAATCTTATTTGATTGATTCATATTAGGTAAGCAGCTTCAATAAGTGTAATGTATGATACAATTGCTGTAATTTCATTAAATTCATGACTATTTGCAATTCTACATTGTCCTGCATGAGGCAAATTAATTCATTGACAATACGAAAGCAAGAACATCTTTGAACTGCTATACACATTGGCTCTAGTTGGCTTCTAAATAAAATGGACAGTCATTACGTTTTTACTAAGGAATAAACGTTTTAATTTTTGCATTTCTTGGGGGTTGATATGCCGTTGATATATGGCAGCTCTGAGGCACACCTAATTAGCCTACAGTGCTCAGCAGGGGGGTGTAAACGTGCGTAGTGCTGAAATGTATTATACACAGCCAGATTTGCCAAGAACAGTTATTTTTGTTATGACCAGTTATTCTTGTTCAGAAGAACGCCACACATTTCAGAATATCACAATACCCGTGCTCATCATTATCCTGCATTGCCAAAAGGGACTTACAAATGTAACCCATCATGTGAAACTTCATATTTCACAACATTTCATGGCCACCCATTAGCACACAGATGGTGCAGTGGGTAGCACTGCCGCCTCACAGCAAGGAGGTCCTGGGTTCGAATCCCCGTCGGCCGGGGCCTCTCTGTGCGGAGTTTGCATGTTCTCCCCGTGTCTGCGTGGGTTTCCTCTGGGTACTCCGGTTTCCTCCCACAGTCCAAAGACATGCATGTTAGGCTGATTGGAGAGTCTAAATTGCCCGTAGGTATGAGTGTGTGAGTGAATGGTGTGTGCCCTGCGATGGACTGGCAACCTGTCCAGGGTGTATTCCTGCCTTTCGCCCAATGTATGCTGGGATAGGTTTCAGCCCCCCTGCGACCCTGTTCAGGATAAGCAGGTTCAGATAATGGATAGATGGATGGATGATGCAACATAAAATGCCGTTTGCTATGCAAGACGGTACCAGTTCTATATTATATTTATTATGTTTAGCATGCTTGTGGACAGCCTGTAGTTTAGTGGCTTAGGTACTTGACTGGGACCCAGATAGTTGGTGGTTCAAGTCAAGATAAGATCCACACAGTTGTTGGACCCTTGAGCAAGGCCCTTAACCCTGCATTGCTTTCCAGGGGAGATTGGCCCCTGCTTAGTCTAATCAACTGTAAGTCACTTTGGATAAAAGTATCAGATAAATAACTCATTATTCTATTATATGTTTAGATGTATTTCTATTTCTCAGGATTATAATTTTAGCATCTTAATTCAATTACGCATGATGCCATGGCACCTCCCCTTGTTACTGCATATGCCACATGTGGAGTGTCTTAACCTCAAGTATTTCAAATGTGAGCAAAATTACATTTGAAGAAACACGTTGAGGGATTTAGTTGCAAAGCATACCTTTATACGGCAAGCTCTAGACAGAGCCTGGGTTTGACAGCCACAGTCTGGTGCACCAGACTACACAAGACAAGGTATTACTGGCATCGGAGTCAGGCTTCCAGTTATTCAAATCTGAAACCATTTACATTTACAAATGCAAATATTACAATAGTAGAAGACTGTGTGTGGGCGCATGTGTGTATGAATGGGTGAATTGAATCAATTGTGCAGCGCTTTGGATAAAGTCGGTATGTAAGCGCCAACCATTTACCATTAAAGCAATAGGCCTATATACAGTGCATCTGGAAAGTATTCACAGCGCTTCACTTTTCCCACATTTTGTTATGTTACAGCCTTATTCCAAAATTGAATAAATTCATTTTTTTCCTCACAACACAACACACAATTCTATACACAACACCCCATAATGACAACATGAAATCTTTGCAAATTTTCTCAAAATAAAAAAAGAAATCACATGTACATAAGAATTCACAGCCTTTGCCATGAAGCTCAAAATTCAGCTCAGGTGCATCCTGTTTCCACTGATCAACCTTGAGATGTTTTTACAGCTTAATTGGAGTCCATCTATGGTAAATTCGGTTGATTGGACATGATTTGGAAAGGCACACACCTGTCTATATAAGGTCCCACAGTTGACAGTGCATGTCGGAGCACAAACCCAGCATTACATTACATTATTGGCATTTGGCAGACGCTCTTATCCAGAGCGATGTACAACAAAGTGCATACCCTTAACCAGGGATAAGTGCGCTGAAAGACCCTACAGGGAAGTACAATTTCAATTGCTACCCGTACAACAAAGATAAGGACCAGAACCTATCTTTTTCTTTTTTTTTTAACAACAAATAAACAAACAAACAACAAAGCAAAAGTGACCAAACTTAACTATCCAAATACTGCTTACGTAGCCAACTAAAAAACAGAAACACAAAGTAAATCACAAATACAACAATTAAGGTTCACAGGGAGGTAGTTTGCGGTTCAGTTTGCGCTTGAAGTTGGGGAGAGATTCTCCAGTTCTGACCTCAATGGGGAGCCAAAACAAATAGTAGTCATCATGGATGATGACTAGAAAGTGGTGGTGCCAAGCGGCCTGTGGAGGCTGTATAAAGAGGTCTGGCAGGGGTGTAGGGTCTGATGATTGTTTGTAAGTAAGCTGCTTGGAAGGGTAGCACCAATGTTTTGAATTTGATGCGAGCATGAAGTCAAAGGAATTGTCTGTAGACCTCCGAGACAGGATTGTCTCGAGGCACAAATCTGGGGAAGGGTACAGAAAAATTTCTGCTGCTTTGAAGGTCCCAATGAGCACAGTGGCCTCCATCATCCGTAAATGGAAGAAGTTTGGAACCACCAGGACTCTTCCTAGAGCTGGCCACCCATCTAAACTGAGCAATCGGGGGAGAAGGGCCTTAGTCAGGGAGGTGACCAAGAACCCGATGGTCACTCTGTCAGAGCTCCAGCGTTCCTCTGTGGAGAGAGGAGAACCTTCCAGAAGGACAACCATCTCTGCAGCAATCCACCAATCAGGTCTGTATGGTAGTGGCCAGACGGAAGCCACTCCTTAGTAAAAGGCACATGGCAGCCCGCCGGGAGTTTGCCAAAAGGCATCTGAAGGACTCTCAGGCCATGAGAAACAAAATTCTCTGGTCTGATGAGACAAAGATTGAACTCTTTGGCGTGAATGCCAGGCATCATGTTTGGAGGAAACCAGGCACCACTCATCACCTGGCCAATACCATCCCTACAGTGAAGCATGGTGGTGGGAGCATCATGCTGTGGGGATGTTTTTCAGCGGCAGGAACTGGGAGACTAGTCAGGATTGAGGGAAAGATGAATGCAGCAATGTACAGAGACATCCTGGATGAAAACCTGCTCCAGAGTGCTTTTGACCTCAGACTGGGGCGACGGTTCATCTTTCAGCAGGACAAAGACCCTAAGCACACAGCCAAGATATCAAAGGAGTGGCTTCAGGACAACTCTGTGAATGTCCTTGAGTGGCCCAGCCAGAGCCCAGACTTGAATCCGATTGAACATCTCTGGAGAGATCTGAAAATGGCTGTGCACCGACGCTCCCCATTCAAACTGATGGAGCTTGAGAGGTGCTGCAAGGAGGAATGGGAGAAACTGCCCAAAGATAGTTGTGCCAAGCTTGTGGCATCATATTCAAAAAGACTTGAAGCTGTAATTGCTGCCAAAGGTGCATCAACAAAGTATTGAGCAAAGGCTGTGAACACTTATGTACATTTTTGCAAAAATTTCAAAAAAAAGCTTCTTTCATGTTGTCATTATGGGGTGTTGTGTGTAGAATTTTGAGGGAAAAAATGAATGAATTCCATTTTGGAATAAGGCTGTAACATAACAAAATGTGGGAAAAGTGAAGCGCTGTGAATACTTCCCGGATGCACTGTAAATGACAGCATTCCACTGAAAAAATATTAAATAACAACAAGTAAGTGAAATTATTTAGCAAATTTTATTTGAGAACACTTTAGGACACGATAACCAAGTAGAAATGTAGACCAGGAATGTGAAGGACAACACACAGCACATGAATAAACTTAGCAAATAAAAGCTTGTAACAAACACACAACAGCTTCACATTTAAAGTTAAAATATTAAAATAAGACACCGCAGGTCATTTTATATATAAAATATACATTTGTCATCTGTTCATAAGTGCTTGTAAACATTTAAGGCATAATAAACAATAACGGCATGCACTCAATGATAACCCTGCAGTTTGACAGTATTCATCGAGTTTGTCTCAAACATGCACCCCCCACCCCTCCCCCCCAATCCCGTTAGTTTAGTAATTCAGTAAGGCTGATGACAATGTTAAAAAGATGACTTGCTCTTGCTTAATTCTGAGAATGAACGTGAGTTTTTTACAGATATAAAACAATTTGTAAACATATCCTCGTTAACATACAACTGCGTGACTCCATAGTGTCTTCAAAAGTCATAGTCCACGGCAAGGAGTCAACCAGTAAAACGTCTGAAAGCTTATATGGACCGAAAGCCGTCGCCTCCCCTCCTAATACGCCTGTATCTGGTTCGGAAGTAACTGGCACCCACTGTTAACGTGATTCAAGACCTTCTGTTTCAGCTGGGCCACTTGCTCCCTAAGGAGACTGGCCGTGGATGCCAGGTCAGTGTTCTGCGTTTTCAGGCTTTTCACTTTATCTTCCAGTCGGGAAATTCTTTCCAATTTCCGCTTTCTGCACTTGGATGCGGCAATCCTGTTGCGGAGCTTTTTCCTCTCCGCCTTTATGCGCTCCTGCGTGTCCATGTTGATGGGCGACAGAGGCGGACTGTCCCCAAAGCTCTGCACGTCCGGCACAATCTGCGGCTCGTCCTTCAAGGACGGTAGCTGTGCATGGGCGTGCGGCTGATGCGACGGCGGCGCTGGTGGTGGAAAAGGGACAGTGTCCGTGGAGTAATTGACGGTGGTCCCCAGCGGAGCGTTACCGTAACTGTTCAGGTTCGTGTAAACGGGTAGATCGGGTTGATGGATGGTGACGGAGGCGGTGTTGCTGGTCAGTCCAAGGCTGCTCGTTGGCACACTCACTCCCGCATTCAGCTGGTTCTGTTTATGCAGGTCCTCCAGAGCCCTGACGAAGCCCTCGGCGAACTCCTGCTCGTCACTCAAGGACTTCTGGAACAGAAACTGAGAGGTCGGTGTGGTCGTGACCATGCCGTTTGACTGAATGATAAGTCGCTCCAGCTCAGGGGACGCCAGTTTCAGGAGCCCGAGGTCCGTGGAGCTGAGGATGCCATCGGCTTCCCGAAGAGGTGACTTCAGGCCGGAGTTAGGGTCACTCAGGTTTAGGTTCATGTCTTTCTTCATCATGTTGTAGTAAGAGAGTACACTCGTGATTCCGCCAGTAGTATTCAACACATCATCATGATAGAAGGCAGTTTCCATAGTATACCCCTTCGCACTCGAAGGGGAAACCCGATCTTGCTCAGATCAGCAGTAGTGACGATCAGCAGGCGGTGGATGAAATTGTCCTCTCGGGATTCGTTTTATGTCCGCTACTTTGCTAATAAGCTAGCCAGTCGGCTAACTAACTTCCTCCTATTGGTATAGGTTTGTTTTTTCTATTTGCTGACTCGCACTAAAGCAATCTTCTGTATTATGTTGCGCAATCGATCCGTCTCCTATGTCGCAAACGGTATTGACTGCTTTCGTTTGACTGCTTCATTGGGGCTGAAGCTGGCACTGTTTCTCATCTGCTACGCTACGTTCCCTCTCCCCGTTGGCTGGCGCTATGAGCGCCCGACGCGCAGCTGCTAGCTTTTCTAGCCCTCTGAATTCCATTATGTCATTTGAAAGCCCTCAGATTGGACAGAAATGACGTTTTCTTCCTGTTTTATTTGAATAAGGGGACGTACTAGCTCCTATTGCCATGGAGAAGGCGGGTAAACTGCAAACAGAGCAGTGCATTGTGGTTTGATGTCATAGCAAACGCAGGGTCGTCGAGGGTGCAAAAGGGTTGTTGGGAGAAATGCGAGACGCTCACCGACAAGGGAAAAGTGGAGGGTGGGAACACTTCGTGTTTGTATAATTTGTTTTCAGATCGACATTTCCAGCGTCGGTCTCATTTATAAGTAGGCCTATACCGTTAAAAGTAACCTTACCCTCCACCCGACCGACGACAGAGTAGCCTAAGTTAGACATAGAATAAAGAACTTGAAGTAACCTGAAAAAGTATTTGCCCCCTTCCTGATTTCCTCTGTTGTTTTGCGCTTTCCACAGATAATGGTTTCAGATCTTTTGACAAAATATAGCCTAATATTAAAAAAGGGAATCCGAGTAAACACAATAACGAGCTACTATTAGCCACTATTCTTTAATGAAAACGTTAGATATCGAAACCCAAATCACCACTGTGAGAATGTAATTGCCCCCCTAATATTAACAGCTGGCTGACACCACCTTTAAAACAGTTCCTATAATTTCATTTTCATCTTTCACATTGCTGTGGAGGAATTTGAAGCCCAGTTTTCGTTTTAAAACTTTTAATTCAGATAAATTCATAGGTTTGGCATGCCATGGTCAAAGGGAACTCCGGAAGAGATGAGAAAAAGAACTGTTGAAATATATCAGTTTAGAAAGGGTTACAAAGCCATTTATAAGACTCCACCGAACCACAGTGAGAGCCGTTATTTCCAAATGGAGCAAATCGGAACAGTGGCGATTATATTCCCAGGAGTCTCTGGCCTGTCAAAATTCCTCCAAGGGCACAGTGACAACTAATCATGGAAGTCACACATGAAGAAGAACAACCAAATACCTGCAGGCCTCTCTAGCCTCGGCTGTATCAGTGTTTATGACTCCACAATAAGAAACAGACTGGGCAAAGAAGGGATTCATGAGAGAGTAGCCAGGTGGAAACCACATTGATGCTTCTCTAATCAAGAGAAGCATCAATGCTGATCTCACAGTTGTGACAGAGCACCTGGATGGGTGACCCCCAAGCCCTTTGGGATAATGTTCTGTGGACAGATGAGTCAAAAGGTGGAACCTTCTGGACGATACAGGTCAAATTTTGTCTGTTGTAAATCAAATACAGCATTTCACAGTAAGAACCAATCACACCAAAACCCTAACATGGTGATGTTAGTGTGATCGTGTGTAGATGCCTTGCTGCCTCGGGACCTGGACAACTTGTGATTATGAAAGGAACCGTGAATTCTGCTCTGTACCAGGAGCTGTCGTCCATCAGCTGAGGCCAAAGCTGTTCACCAAAATCTACTTTGAAGTGATAACTGCATGCAGCCTCATTGCTGAGAATATGTAATAGACTGAAGATGCTTCAGCCTAAAAAAAAATTTTGTGTACAAAAATAATAATTTGAACTCTCAGAATTGCTTTTTTTCTCCTCCAAAAGGAACCCTGTCATTCTAGTCATTCTATAGAAGAACCCTATGTAGTTCAAGGGTTCTGTTTCACAAAAAGTGGTTCTTCATCTGGGCGCTCACACTTCAGACCTATGATAGAGGGTTCCATAAAGAACCAAAAATGACGCCAAAGGGTTATGTAACAAGACAATGGTCCAAAACACGAAAGCAAGTCCGCATCTAATTGACTGAAAATAGAGTTTTAGAGTGGTGTAGTCAAAGTCCTGACTTGACGTTGTCGTGTTTTCCCTTGTGAAGTTGCTTTTCAACAACTTGAATGGAGATGCTGGGGCAAAACCAGAAAAGAGCAGTTTGTGCCTGCCAAATTCTGTTTATTAAAGCAGAATAGTTGGTTACAATTCCTCCACAGTGATGTGAAAGACTGATATAAAATTATAGGAAGTGTTTCATATGGATGTTTGACAACCTTTTTTCATTAAATCAATGAAACAATAATGTAAAAATGTGTTTACTCAGGTTCCCTTTGTCTAATATTACACTGTCTAAATATCTGAAGCACTAATATGCAACAATAGAGAAAATTAGGAAGGGGGCAAATGCACTGTAAATGGAACCATGGTACCAATAGCACAAAATAGCACCATGTTCATTTATTTTTGTATTGCTGTTAACAGCAATGAAAAAACAACGGTCACTGCCACCAGTTGTTTTGTGTGTAGAAAAACGTCCTCCAAACTGGAGGGGGTTTCCCCTCTCTCTTTACAAACAACACAGCCTCTGTAGTGGAATTGCCTAAACTTCTCTGTTTTGCCCCCCCCCCGTCATGAGAGTGGTAGAGTTTCTGCTCTTCAGCGGTTTCGGTGCAAGAGGCCCAGTTTACAGGAATTAAAATGTCAAAAACACAGGCAGACAGAGTTATGATGGGAAGTGCAGACATGAAAGCTTTCGACTGGACCTTTGGAGTTCCTACGCTGGTAAACCTTTATTGCCGATAACTCTATGCCCTCGTCCCACTCTGTTATTATGGTTTGTGATTACTGAAGTAGAGCGCGTGGCATTTCGAGTCAAGGAGACAACATCGATTCTGCAGGAGATTCATAATGTTTATCTTTGACTCGCAACGCTATCTAGGTCAAGAGCTCTTTCTATTATTTACAGTTTCGATTTTATTAATCGGCGGCTTCTGTTGTGCACTTCTGTCAAAAACCGCAACTGGAGCCGGCTATGCACAATGAACCACAAACTACATCTTTGTTGCATCTGGGATACAACAATAATAAAAAAAAAAGTTAATAAAACTGAAGTGTCTTGTTCTCAACGGCTTCCAATTGATCACAAGTCAAAGCTGTTCGCCAAAATCTACTTTGAAGTGATAACTGCATGCAGCTCCATTGCTGAGAATATGTAATAGACTGAAGATGCTTCAGCCTAAAAATATTATTGTGTACAAAAATAATAATTTGAACTCTCAGAATTGCTTTTTTTCTCCTCCAAAAGGAACCCTGTCATTCTATAGAAGAACCCTATGTAGTTCAAGGGTTCTGTTGCACAAAAGGTGGTTCTTCGTCTGGGCGCTCACGCTTCAGGCCTATGATAGAGGGTTCCATAAAGAACCAAAAATGATCCCTCTATGGAGTCAAGCCAGGGGAACCCTTTTTTCTAAGAGTGTATATCAAGTTTTATTTCAAATTGTTCCTAGATACAAGATCAATACCATTGCCAAAAATGCAGATTATCTTGTTTCTCTGCCAGTCATTGACATGGACAATTACCTGCTAATTTTCATGAAACTTGCTAGAACGCTCAGGCAAAAGGTTGTGATTATCATCCATCTGTCCACCAAAATACTGCTTTAAGGGGCGTTACTGAATAGGCTATATGTAGGCTACAGATGTGAGTGACAGGTTATTAATAATGGAAAAGTTTTGTAAATTATTTTCAAATGTATTCTATGTTCTTCCATTAATGCCCGGGATTATTAATATAACCGCTAGCATAATCAATTGTAAATGGATCCGAGTACGAATTAATATTGTCACCCTATAACCCTAGCAACAGCGCGATCTCCCGTAATTTGGACAAAGCGGTTCTGCGGCTTGGCGATGGCTGGGCGCACAGAACTGTGGTTGAGCGTGGGAGTGTGCGTCACAGTCTCTGCGAGGCGCAGTGTGGGCGGAGCGCGTCTGCCTGTGATGTCAGATGTAGCGGCGGAAGTGGAGAGTGAGACGGGAGGGGGTGATCTAGAGATAGAGTAGACCTATTTCGGTGAGAAGCATGAATGAAATTTTAGCGCAGAAGACGTGTGGTGGGGGAGGTCCTGTGTTTACCGCGGAAAATAGGCTGCCACGTTATTCCAGCTTCGTGTTTCCTGCTTACAACATAATATGAACAGTCGCATGTATTAACACCTGATAGCACATTTTCCGTATGGCTCGCTATATAATACGTAGAGGGTGCTCCAGAATTATTGTCAAATGAAGAAAAAGTGCTGCATATAATAAACAACACAGATAGTAATATGTTATGTTCAAACACAATAATTCTGGAGCCAACTGTATGTTTTTTTTTATTCTGGACTGTAAAAACGTGCATATCACTAAAATCATCAAACACCAAAAAAAAAAAAAGTGCAGTGCAAAGAGGGGAGCTTTGTCAATTGATCAGACGAGAAGAGACACAGACATAAATAGATGTATCCCAAGTCAATGCCATGCACCATTAAATGCCTGTGGCAGTGGAGTGATGCACACTGACAAGCGGATGTGAGGTGGAGCGGAGGGTAAAGTGGCGAACTGCTTTGTGGAAAGTGACAGATGTATAAGGAGCAATGCCGCCTCTGCATTCAGATTCCTCGCCTTATCGCAAAGGCATTGAATTAATTTGGGTGAAATTGCCATTGTTTCCTATTTGACACTGTGATTTCACACGATAGATTACATACTAACCACAGCCGTGTCTTTTAAATCATTTAGACTTTCTAGATTTAGATTTTTTTCCCTCCCAGATCGGTGGAACATATGATAATTGTGGACAACGTCATCATTTCCAATGACAGACTGACAGTCTAGGGTACATTCAGCCTTAACAATATCCTAGATAATAATGTGGGGCATGGTTGTTGTCTGACTTCAGTGTCTTCAGTGTCTCCTGACTTTATGGTTTGAGGAAGGGCCTTCAACACAACAGATTTATTTAATCTGCAGACACGTTTGTTCAAAACGATTTCCACTATGGCGAACACCACTAAATGAAAATAACAAGGATTATGACGAACGTTGGAACAGAGAAGTAACAGTGTAGGAATTTTGTGCAGTTACCAAGGGAATATGTATTTATGTAAATTTTAGGGAAGTAATTTTAGGGAAGTTACATTATATCACAGACAAATATTAGACACTATTATCCAGAGACGCTAGTACGGTATTTGTTTACATGTTATCCATTTATACAGCTGAACATGTAATGAAGCAATGGACTCTGACTTTTGAATTTGTATTTTTCTCGGTACTGTAGTTCCTCAAGTTGTAGTTGTCTTGGTATGGTATTTACAGACTTGGCCTATCTACCTCATGTGCTGGACTTATGTTCATGGCCTTACAACCGATCAGTTATGAATTGCACCTTATCTGCTGTGTTCAGTTGTTTGTTCTATTACAGATATTGATAGTTTTGTATGTGACTTTGGATAAAAGCATCTTTAATGTAATGCAATACAGGTTAAGCACCTTGTTCAAGAGTATAATGACAAAGGGGCAGTCTGTAGTGTAGTGGTTAAGGTGCATGACTGGGACCCGCAAGGTCGCTGGTTTGATCCCCAGTGTAGCCACAATAAGATCCGCACAGCTGTTGGGCCCTTGAACAAAGCCCTTAACCCTGTATTGCTCCAGGGGAGGATTGTCTCCTGCTTAGTCTAATCAACTGTACGTCACTCTGGATAAGAGCATCTGCTAAAATGGCACTAATGTAATGTAATGTAATAGACCTAGAAATCAAATCCCCAAACTTGGGGTTATAAGCCCAGTTCCTTAACCATCATACTACACTGCCCCCATTTTCATTCTGAAATAAAATGCTTATGTGTATTTTTTATGTAATATGGCAGGTTAGCACTGCGGAATAATTCGTGTCTTAAAGCTGGACTCCATTCATCTACGAAAGCCACTTTCTTTAAAGGTGTCTGTGACCCCTAAAACATGAAAGATAATGCACCCATAGTAACCACACCTGCCTCTGTGGGACAGATTATGAGGTAGCCATGACGCAGTTTCAAAGTGTAGGTGAGTTTCTGACTGGAGTGCAGAGGGGGAATTCCTGCCTGCAGGAGTTCAGAGCAGGGTCGCACCAGATTGGCCAAAGGTATGTCACCACAAGGCCGCGTGTAATGCGCCACTCATCTTCAGAGAGATACCCAGCCTACACTGCCTCTCTCCTCCCTCCTCCAGACCCTTCTTCATGTGCCGGCGTGTGGGACTATGTGTGTGAACAGACTGAAAATGTAGAACACTCTGCATTTCGCATGTACTCCAAAATTTGCATGTGTGCAGTGGAATGTCTAGAATACGTGGGTGTTCGATCCCTTTCGTACGGTGGCTGTGAATCTGCCTGTCCAAGGAGCCTCTGGAGTGCATACTGTGGGCTTTCTCATTTTACACACACACTCTCTATGGTGCATGTACAATCAGTGAGCAATTTATTAGGTATTTATTAGACTTCTTTCTTAAGACTTCTACTGCTGTAGCCTATCCACTTACGAGTTATGATGTGTTGTGTTCAGAGATGCTCTTCTGCATACCACTGTTGTAATGTGTGGTTATTTGTGTTACTGTCACCTTCCTATCAGCTTTGACCAGTCCTGCCATTCTCCTCTGACGTTCTCTCAATAACAAGGCGTCTGTCTACAGAACTGCTGCCCACTCAATTTTGTTTAGTTTTTTCCACCATTCATTGCAAAGTCTAGAGACTAGTGCGTGTGAAAATCCCAGGAGATCAGCAGTTTCTGAGATACTCAAACCACCCTGTCTGCCACCAACAATCATTCCACAGTCAAAGCCACTTTGATCACATTTTCTTTCTGATGGTTGATGTGAACATTAACTGAAGCTCCTGATCTACATGATTTATGCATTGCACTGCTGCCACACGATTGGCTGATTAGATAGTCGCATGAATAAGTAGGTGTAATAAAGTGAAAATGTTCCGAATAAAGTGCTTGGTGAGTGTATGTATTCTCTCTGGGATTTGTAAATATTTAGGCACTTTTTGTACCTCTATTTCTGAGTGTACCCTGTAGTCATGCTCATTGGACTTTGAGGCCTGAAGACAGATAGATATCTCCCAAAGAACATATGCAATTTGGCCAAATTTATAAGAGAATTGAAGTGGAGCAGGCAGTTTTGAGGTTGCCCGAAGACATCAGTCAGGCAGGCAGCTCTGACTACACTCAGAAATCAAGGGAGTTGCGGTTGCAGTTTGCTGCAGTTGCACACCGGGGACCGGGGTTCGATTCTCGGTCCTGCCAAAAGCCAATTTTGGCCGGCTCACGTGGGGCAGCAATAATTGGCTCGCTGCTCCAGAGGGAGGGACTTGGCAGGGTTATTAGATCGCCGCACAATAAGCACCTCGGGCGCCTCGGAATCACGGCAACGGGCATGAGACGAGACGGCTTGAAGAAGGCGTGTCGCTCTCATTCGGGCCGCCGAGGGACGGGGTACGGGCGGTACATCTAATACGACTACCTCCAATTGAATCAGACGAGGTACAATTGGCTACCAAATTGGGAGAAAAAGGGAAAAATCAGGAAAATAAATTTTTTTTATAAAAAAAGAAATCAAGGGAGGCACATTTTTGTTCTTTAAGGAACACATTTGCAATTCATGCAGCTATAGGGTACCCCAGCGACAAGCGTTTGTACCTTTTCAGGCACATTTTTTTTCTGACAGTGTAGCACAGCAAGTGATGCAAGTGAGTGAAAGCTGTCAGTATCCCCAATACGCATTCATTCCACACGGAAATAGAGCAAGGCAAAGATTGAAGATGAAATGCGCATCGACGGCAACAATTGCTGTTTATCAAAGTAATCGGGGGTGATTTCTAATGAAGGGGAAAGGACTGAGAGACAGAGAGAGAGAGAGAGAGAAGCTGGAGAGATGGAGTGATGCGGAGGAGAAGAAAGAGGAGAAATGAAGGTCAAACGCGGGGGGGGGGGGGGGGGGTCTGTCTTCTTCGGGGTGGAAAACCAAACACGTTACAGGTTGGCATTTTTATTTTTTTTGTGCGAGGCGTTCATCATCTATAAATACACCAGCGCAAGCTGGTCAATTGGTGCCCGCCTGTTAAAATAACTGAGGAAGTGATGACATCAGCAAGTGGCCAGCATCAGCAAGCGGTGTGGAATTGGATGGGGGGGGGGGGGGAATCGTTGGTGTTGCCGTGGTAACAGTGACATAGATGGTGACGCAGAAGTTGGGGCTTCAGTGCTCAGGGGGGGGGGGGAGGAGGATGTGTGGGTGGTTGAGAGGCAAAGGACTCTGTGGGCGGGGGGGGGGGGGAGGGGGGGGAGTGAGGTGGGGAGGTAGGAGCAGAGAAAATCATTGACTCTTGGAAACGACTCGAGTCAAATAGGCTGCCTTTTCAGAAAGGTTTGTGGTTTCAACCTACTCGGTTTCGTTTCAAGGCAAAAACACTGTGAAAGGGGAGTTAGGGAGGAATGAGATTGGTACACCTGATAGGGTCAGGGTTATTTTAGAATTGTTAATAGGTTCAATTTCAATTGTACAATCAGAAAATGTACAAAGAACAGTACATTAAGCATTCTTTCAAACAGGAGTGCGGCGGTGGTAAAAGACCAGTGTGACAGAACACATTTCCATTCGTAACAGCAGGTCAGGTGACGTCAGCACTGGAAAGAGGAGCGTAAATATTTTAATAATAAAAAAAACCTGTCCAGGATGTCCTCCTGCCACCACACGCATCTTTTACCACCACAGTCCTTTCTCACTGCCTGCTCAGTGTGGTGCCAGGAGAACGGTGGAGAGGCCAAAAGAGCGAGCCCAGCAGGGCAAGGGAGGAAGTGCAGGGAGGAGAAATGGCCTGAGAGCAGCGTCTCTCTAAACGGCACACGGCAAATAGACAGCATTTATGTCGCGCTTTTATCCAAAGAGCTTTGTAATGAGTGCCTCTCATTCGCCCATTCACACACACACACACACACACACACTCACACACACTCACACACACACACACACACTCACACACACACACACACACACACACACACACACACACACACACAGCAAGGTATTAATCAGCTCGTTGGGAGCGATTGGGGGTTAGGTGTCTTGCTCAGGGACACTTCGACACACCCAGGGTGGGAGATTGGGACCGCCGCTCTTACCTCCTGAGCTGATGTTGCTCCAATCTCTGTGGTGACACGTCGTCTCACACCAGCAGTGGTGCCATCAGCGGGAGCAGTCATCACAACAGATGCAGTACAGCAGCCTAAATCGGCCTACGGCGCAGTCAAAAAGTATTCGCCCCCCCTTCCAGATTTCCACTATTATAGCTTATTTGTCACACTGAACGGTTTCGGATCTTCAGACAAAATGTAATAATTAGACAAAAGGAACCTGACTAAATACAAAACACATTTTAACAGAACTATTGTTTCATTTATTTCATAGAGATGTGTTTGAATGTGTTTTGTGTTTACTGAGGTTCCCTTTGTCTCAAGATCTGAAAGCATTCAGTGTGACAATTAGGCAATAATAGAGGAAATTGGGAAGGGGTCATTGCCACATAGTGCTAAACTCATAAACCCATGTTGTAACATTTGTCTTAATGGGTCATAAGATGACAATGACATTGGCTCAGGCGGTAAGAGCAGTCGTCTGGCAGTCAGAGGGTTGCCGGTTCGATTCCGCCCTGGGCGTGCCAAAGTGTCCCTGAGCAAGACGTCTAACCCAACCGAATGCTCCCGATGAGCTGGTTGGTGCCTTGCATGGCAGCCGATAGCCGTTGGTGTGCGAGTGAGTGAGTGTGTGTGTGTATGAACTGGGGTGAATGAGAAGCATCAATTGTACAGCGCTTTGGATAAATGGCACGATATAAATGCCAACCATTCATCAGTCACCCATTCGTACACAATGAAGAGAGTGAAAGCTGGCGTGCGGAACTTGCCTGTGCAATGATATTTGAGCTCAAATACGGAGCTGATCAAAGCTCCTTGCGGCCGATTAATCAGAGCCCATGCCATCTGATGATCAGCTGTCTTCCCTGATGGGGAGAGCACCTCTTTCGTAACCGTGAATCTGTTGACTCATGCGACATGAGATTCTTCTGGATATGATGATAATGAACATGTACTCATACACACACACACACACACATACACACATACCGACACACACACATTTTATTATACATTAATGGCATTTGGCGGATGCTTTTATCCAGAGCGACGTACAGTTGATTAGACTAAGCAGGAGACAATCCTCTTAAGGGCCTTGCTCAAGGGCCCAACGGCTGTGCAGATCTTATTGTGGCTACACCGGGGATCGAACGACCGACCTTGTGGGTCCCGGTCATGTGCCTTAACCACTACGCAACAGGCCGCCACACACACGCACGCACGCACGCACGCACGCACGCACGCACGCACGCACGCACGCACGCACGCACGCACGCACGCACGCACGCACGCACGCACGCACGCACGCACGCACGCACGCACGCACGCACGCACGCACGCACGCACGCACGCACGCACGCACGCACGCACGCACGCACGCACGCACGCACGCACGCACGCACGCACGCACGCACGCACGCACGCACGCACGCACGCACGCACGCACGCACGCACGCACGCACGCACGCACGCACGCACGCACGCACGCACGCACGCACGCACGCACGCACGCACGCACGCACGCACGCACGCACGCACGCACGCACGCACGCACGCACGCACGCACGCACGCACACACACACAATCATTTCTAATAAAATTTGCTCAATAACCTAGTTCCCCTCAGTATAGCGTATACTTCCCATTACAGTAATGTTGTACTCAGTGGTGTGACTCTGATCAGTACAGGGCTATAAAGAAAACAACTTTGAATGGGCTTAAAAAGCGAAGTTTCAAAGTTTTATAATCACGTCCCCTACGAAGAGAAATATCGAGCTCAGTATTTTGAAAACATCCTGAGGAAGTCTTTCACAGGGTCTCCAAAGCACTGTTAAAAAGGAAATAATGTGAGAAAGCGCTGGACAAATAACTTTGATGGCAGAGTGCCACGATTACAGAACAGCAGGCCTACAGGATGTTGAAAAATATACCCCTATTCAAAATGTTTTTTACATTTTTTTTTTTTTTACATTTTTCTTTACAATTGAAGATATAACAGTCTCGGTGTCAGATAGAGGACTCAGTCAAAATATTAAAAATTGCTTTTGTGCCAATATAACAAAGATATTGTTTCTTGATTTGGCTCAGTACTCCACAATTTTTGATTTGTAATCAAGCAATTCACACGTGGCTAAGGTGTAGATTTTCATTGAGTTTTTATTAAAGTTTTTTTTTTAAATGGCTTCACGTGGGTTTATTTACTCAGGTGTGTTCAATCCTTAGCGCAGGTGTAAGAGAGCTTTCAGTATCTAGTCTTGATTCTAGGCTTTTCATTGCCTTTGGAGTCTATTATTGGTGTTTGTCAACAGCCAAGGAAGATATTCCATTCCATTCCATTATATTCCATTTATTCCATTCTTATCCAGAGCGATGTACAATAAAGTGCAAATCATAAACAAAAACCTCTACAGTGAAGCAGAACACTTCCACTTTAACTACATCTACTTCATGAAAATAAATGGTTCGCACACAGAAATGCACCTTGCAAAATATACTATATTCTTCTTTATAAGTAGTTATTGAAAGCAGCAGGGGAACAAAACACACAGACGTTTCGGCATTCCTGTGGCATACAGAGCCGATTCAAGAAGAAGAATATGTCTTTGTGCCAATACTTATGGAGCTCACTGTGTACATAATTGTGCATACAGACACCACTTACAACAAAACAAATATTCTACTGGCTGCATCTTAGGTGGCAAAAATCCTATGGGATACCTCTTCTTAGCTCTGCAGAATCTGTGAGTCATAGAGCACCAGTCCAGGGATTAAAAAAACAAATAGAACAGACAGGCACATAATATACACAATACAATCACCTCTAATGCAAATGAGTTATTCTTATCTGTGTCCGGGGTTCGCCTCAAAGGCAATCGGCCATGTTAAAATGTTCAGGATGACATTTATATCGGAGCAGCAGGAACACAAAAGAACCTAGCCTAGTCGCCCACACAGTGAAACATTTAGAGGGTGTTTTTCGCTTTGTATGGTTAGTCTTGCGCGGCCTGTAGCGTAGCGGTTAAGGTAAATGACTGGGACACCCAAGGTCGGTGGTTCTAATCCACAATAAGCCACAATAAGATCCGCACAGCCATTGGGCCCTTGAGCAAGGCCCTTAACCCTGCATTGCTCCAGGGGAGGATTGTCCCCTGCTTAGTCTAAACAAATGTACGTCGCTCTGGATAAGAGCATCTGCCAAATGCCAATAATGTAATGTAATGTAATGTAGTCTTGGACACCACTTCCCCCCTCACCATGCCCATGACCCCTGCTATGCACCTTGTGGTGCTCCTTCAAATGTAGTGCAGTGTTGACTATCCATCCCAGAAATTACTGCAGCCTTTGCACGGTGAGAAACACAAACACACGGATGCATCACTTATTATACCCCTTTCACACAAAACCTTGGGGCTGACACAGGATATCGAACACAGTGTCAACCCGCGTTTGAGCTATTCACACCACACTATGGTCACGGTTTTGGAGAGAAAGGGGTTTTAAAGCAGAATATGGGTTTTCCTCTGGGTAACTTGGCTCAATGGTGCCACCTTGTGTATACATACTTGAACAACTTCCAACGTTTGGTATAAGGCTGATATAGAAAAAACATTGAATTATTTAATTTTATCCTGTTGTTGATTTGGGGTATTTTTTCCAAGAGGTGCACAACTTTAGTCCTGGTGGACCGATTTCTCTCTCACCATCACTGGCTCTGTGTTACTAATGAAATGCACCCCCCAAACTCTGTTTTTGCTAATCTCTCTGTGACCTTCCTTACATTCCTTACACACCTAACATTATATCTGACACTCCTTTACTAAGACTTTTCCATTTCAGTCACTGTAGGTTGCAGTGAGAAAAATCTGAATTGTGTGTGCTGTGTGCACCACAAAATATTTCCGTTTCAAACCTAAATGAGCCGTTCATATTGCGAACACCATTGTCAGAACTGTATGATAAGAAGTAATGTCACAGTGGCCAAAGCAAATTTTGATTTTTTCACTGATGTTTCCAAAATACCAGATTTTGTTACATAGGCCATCATAATAAAAGAGGGATAATTTATTTTTGATGGGTTTGATATCCAAGCTATGAATTTTATGTGCAAACTGATTTCTGTTTTAAATAAAAACGCAATTGTATTCGTAATGGTGAGAGGTGTTCGCCTGAGAATGGATGTGATTTCAGCTTTTGTTCAATACATTGGTGAAGGGAGTTGCTGCCATAGCCTATACACTTCATTACAAGGGGTTTAAATGTGTCCTTGTGATTGAATTTCGCACTTTTGCTTTTCCATTCAGTGGTAGAGAAGGATATCCTCTGTTGCCACTTGGCTGACAACCAACTGTCAAGAGAGCACGTGGCTCAGTCTTTGTCCTTGGCAGTATTGCGGGCTAATATTTCACAACCTTAATTGTGCAATACATAGAATAACTCAACTCTAATGGCTACCAGACAAATGTTAAAAAGGTTCCCGACTTACTCCCCCCGAGTGTGTCTGTGCTTATGATGCTTTCAAATACAGTCCCACAACAGAACTTCTCTGCAGCAGTGTAAATATCCTAAATAGCTATAGAAAAGAAGTGTAACTAATGAATTAATGTCGAAGCTACAGGATACGTGTCCATTTCCGTGAGCTCATTTGAGATCATTGTGCTGCTCCTGCGCTACTCATTACGGCAACCGGACATAGAAAGCTGTGAAATTGAAAGCGCTTTCAAATATTTTGAGTGAGAGTGCAGTTATTTTATCAGAATTATTCGATGCAGTCTTACATTCATACAGCAGACAGCCTCCCAGTAATTGTTGTTAACGGAGTACGCGTCACAGAATCATCCACAGGCGGTCGAATGTTTACGTAGAATCAGCTGATGCAGGTGTTTTACGCGATTACGTCACACGCAGCCTATCAAGGAGAGAGCGAGAAAGACGGGGAAAGAGAAGGGGCAACTGCAACTAAACCGGTTGCCGTCAGAAAAAGTGAAGAGACAGGGCGAAACCCTTTGCACGGGCGGATCTCCTGTTAGATTATTGTAGATTACGCAGGTTATTTGAAATAATAGCCACCGGACGACGATGAATAACAGTAAGAGGACTGTTATAGTGACAGGTAAGTGTTGTCAACTTTACTCTGCTTGCTTTGTGTGGTTCGCTTCATATTCTTACTGTCCAGCTGCACAAGTCCAGCGTTGAAACCGGGAGTGACAAACAATGTATCCATATATAATTCAAATGCCACATCCTTGACCTACGTATTTTCTTCATTTCCCGCACGCCAAACAAATATATACCGTTTCTATACCGGTTTTTTTGTTTTATTTCGCTTGATGGTGAATTGTAACACAATTTCAACGACAACAAGATCTTGTTGTTAAGATCTGCAGTAGGCTAACTACTTCGTGTGTTTATTTAAAGGTGTCTGATGAGTGGTAGTTAATGTCCATTTAGAATGATGACATGTATAGAATGAGAGTTTTATTCTAATCTAGCTAATTAGTTGTGTCTCTTGAATGGCACAATCTGTTAAGCGCAACGAAATCTAAACCCTAGGCCTTATGAATAACGCGGACAAATTTATCTTGTGCACGATAAAGTAAAGTTATCCGCATTTTTTTTAATGACAATAGGCTGACTCATTTCTTCCCATTATGATGACAGTCAGTTCCTACAATGGAAGTTGGAAAGCGCATCGACGTGCGCACGAAGTCTTGTGAAACCTTGGTGTTACGGGCACTGTCGCCGGCGTAGCGTACTCGTTGCAGACTGTAACGTTTAAAAATAAGAACTAATCGACAGTAGTTGAAAATAAGCCAGCTGCCTACTGCCGACCGGAGTATCCCTTCCAGACACAAAGCCCTGTGGAAATCTCGGGTCAGCCAGATAAAACATGCAGATTGCCTGGGAACAGTGTTGCACACAAAAGAAAGCTGACAAGCAGCTGCCGACCCTTCTCCCCCCTCCAGTCACCCCCTCAAACAGATAGTCCCAAGAGAACAGAATGGGCGATTAATTCTGGGGCCAGTGTTATGGCATTCTATGAAAACACCGTCCCAACTGGTCTATTGTAATAGCTTCACAACTTTCTCGACGGAGCGGAATATTGCTTTCGTCACAACTATTTTTGGTATTTATGCTCCGAGCTATTCCTTGACAATCTAGACCAGAAGCATTTCGACTGATCATGCCAATCGTACTTTCTTTGTATATAATATTGTATGTTTGGACATGCCACTTGGAAAACAATGTGATTTTATTTGAATAAGGTGAGTTGCAGTGGTAGACATCGTCATAACTTTCACTGCGGAACAGTCGACAAGGGAACAATTTGATCGGTGCAGACTCTTGACTTTTCTTCCTCTCTGGAATGTGTAAACAACACTGAATGTTGGCTGTACTTGAGTGGTTTCAATACATTCGGGCCAAAGTCAGATGTCCTCCTAACATAAAATTCACCGTGGCTGTAAAGTAGCTTGCAGAAAATGTTCCACTTTTGAGTGGAAGCTGCCATTCTGCTATTTGAGAGTTGTTTTGAGACAGCAGACCGAGCAGCTAAACCAGTGTTTTGAAAGGTGACGTTTCGAAAGGTGAAGTGCAATCTGTACCACTTTCCAGGATGAGAGAACATCAGACGTGAATTTCAGATGAAAGACAATTATACTAATTATAATTATATAATGTCATTTACTAAAATTACTTTTCTGGGTAATTCAGCTGTTCGCCAAATTACCATTAAGGTATTGAATTCATGAAGTTATGGAGTCATAATTCCAAATATGATATTTTCGAATATTAACACAATGTGTTTTATGATTTATGATTTTATGATCAACCATCCCCATTTCATAAGTTAAGATAAAACATGTAGAATAATTTGTTATTTAGCTGATTCTTTTATCCAAAGTGACTTAGTTGATTAGACTAAACAGGGTACAGTCTCACCTGGAGCAATGCAGGGTTAAGGGCCTTGCTCAAGGGCCCAACAGCTGTGCGGATCTTATTGTGGCTAGACCGGGGCTCGAACCACAAACCTTCCGGGTCCCAGTCACCTACCTTAGCCACTGAGCTACACGCTGCTCGGTACTTTATACAGACCCCAAGCTGCAGTTGCCATGACCACTTTCAAGATGGCTGTGGCATTTTGACATTGATGGGGTTTTTGTCTCCAGGGGAGTGGCATGAAGCAGAAGTGTGCCTACAGTCACTGGAGCTCCAGCTGCACTGCAAAAACCCCAAAATAAGCCCATCTCCACAAGCATTTTAGTCTTATATGTTGATAAAAAAAAAGAAAAAAATATTGCCAGTGACATGAGGCAGTTTAGCTCATTACAAGATTTGCCAATGGGGTAAGAAAATGTGACTTGTCAAGCAAATGTTAACTCATAGTATAGCAATATTTTCTACTTGAGAGGAAAAAGATACAAATTTCAAAACTAAAAGACAAACATTTTTGCAGTGTGGAAACGGTGTCAACAATCGCCATTGGTGTGTGAGTGTGTGTATGAATGGCTGAATGAGAAGCATCAGTTGTACAGCGCTTTGAATAAAGGCGCTATATAAACGCCAACCATTTACCGTTTATCATTTACCGTGTCAATGTAAACTGATGACACAAATCAAATATGCTCCAAACTGTAGGCCTAGTGTCACGGCCATATTTGACTCCCCATGGTGGCTGAACAGAGGCTGTACAGTGTCTGAACTGAGCTGGGACAGGTCACTGGAAGTATAGTAAGATAAGAGTATGCTGATGGACCACAGACGCCAGATAACTATGACGTAGCAGGTAGCATGTACAAGGTGTAGCCGGTGGAGGACTGACATAGGTAGTGTGGGTTGCAGTTGTAGGTGTATTCCTTTCAAGCTTTCCTTTCAAACTATTAATCGAATACTTACCTGAAACTTGATATCCATTAACTGGAGTGAGGCTGGCATATATGAAGTGTCCTCAGTACTATGGATGGGAGGCACTGATCTAGTTAATGGATGTTTTTTTTTTTTTTTTTTTTGTCCTTCAGAGATGTAGGACCTGTTGAAATTTGTACATCCTCTGCTCAACGCTTCAAGTGGGGTAGGCACTTGATAGGAAGGCAACGAGTCTGTTTTTACAGGGGGAAATCGGTTTCTAGTTTTAAGGTAACCAACCAGTTTAGAGACTGCAGCAGTTGCCGAACTGTCCTGATGTGTGCCAACAACTGCACCTGGGTTTTCTGGGTTACCTTACTTGGAGTTGTTGATGGAGACCGTTCACGTAACACTTTTGTGCATCTGCTCTCCTTTATTTCTCAGGTTTTGGGCCCTTTGGAGAGCACTCCGTCAATGCCAGCTGGGTGGCGGTGCAGGTAGGAGACCCTTCAACACCTTTCACCGACTGCAAAGCACCCTCTCCTCAGCTCTCTTTTCACGTGTTATGGTGGCTGTTTCAGTTCCAGCGCTGTGGTGTTACACACTTGATTTTCCACACCACTCAGAACTCACATGACTGAACCTCACAGGATGGATGACTGATTTCAATCCGCACACGGCCAACCGCGTTCGCGCACAGCGAAAGCCCAGGAAGAAAAGCAGTTCACCTTGACTTCCTCGTCATCGAGTCTATTTCTGAATTGAGTCTTTACCGTCAGCACCTCCTCCATTGCACAAAAGTGTTTATAAACAAAAAGCTTTCTCAGAGCATGAAGCCTGTTGATGCACAGTTTATGAAATATGTCGCGATCCCCGGCCGAATGCTAAGGTCTGTGTCAGTTCTATAGCAGGTAGGTTGAAGACCTTGTGCATGAGTTAAAGAGAACTGGCTATGCTACCTCGTGTCGGTGTCAGATACAATAATCCCCGGCTGAATGTTAAGGTCTGTGTCAGTTCTATGGCAGGTAGGTTGAAGACCTTGTGTTTTTAAGGTGACGGGAACTGGCTCGTGTTACCTCCCGCGTTTGGGTGGCCTGGCGTCAGCGTTGAGATGTGAGTGCAGTTGCAGGCAGAGGGAACAGCAGCGCAGCAAACCTTTGAGTCTCTCTCTCCGAGGCTCCTTCACCCCTGTGAGCTGCATCTCAATGAGGAGAGGCAAAAATCAATCTAAAGCAACTTAACTAAGTGCCCGCAGTGCTCCTAAGCAGAGACCGAACTGGCAGTAAATTTAGGCGGAAATTGATAAATGTATTAGCGCTTTCTCCGACTGTGGGTTGGCGGTTGTAAACAAGCTAAACCCCAGGCTGTGAATCACCAATTATAAAACTACAATGTTGTGCGGAGTAACTCACAGTTAGGTGTAGGCTTCATCCTTGTTTATGATTGTGCTGTTTCTCTCACTGACAGTGTGGCCCCATAAGTCTCAAAGTTAAAGAAAGAGCATAAATTCCTTAAAACTTAGACTTTGCTAGTTTATTAGTGATATCCTATACTTCCAACTATTTTATTCCAGTTGCAGATGGACTTTCTACATCTAAAAATGTTAATACTCAAATGATTGTTAGTCTTGTTTGTATTAACAAAATCTGAAAGAGAAACATCTTAAATAAAACCCGGGCATGTCTGAAGATTAATGACTTCATCATATTGTTATTATTTTAATATTTATTTGCTCAGCAGACTACTTAAATCGCTTCTATTTTTATTTTGAAGTTGCCGTTTTATCATTCAAGACACTCATCGGAGATTATGTCACGAATGGAAATGGAAATACCTTGTGTGCAAACTTTGCGGAATATCAGAAAATCTTAGGTCTCATGGGTTCCTGGGTAAGCTCACTGGGAAAGTCCCAGAATTCCTTCCAGAGAAGAAAGAGTCTGAGCCTTTGATGTTAATTAAAGTGCTTCCTTCTGTTGTGGAGGACTAGGCCGTGGTTTGCCTCCTGGGTGGGGGGGGGGAGAAGAAGAAGAAGAAGAAGAAGCAGCAGCAATAGTAGTAGTCCTAATTGAAAGCAAAGCTGATTTCATTGGAAAACGTGTTGTTATCTGCAGCCTGCGTCACCGTGCCTGCGTGAGTTGTGAATTTGAATCGAGGGCCGGAGCAGGAGAGAGGTTAATGTGCGGGCCAGGCTGGGGGAGGGGCGCGGGCCCTTTATTGGGAAATTAGAAGGGGACAATGGTTGTCAGGGTGTCTAGACAGACCTGATAAGGATATTAAACGCAAACAAAGGGCTGCTTTGTGTAGGGGTCAGGGACTTGGTCAAACAAGACTCGTTTCAATATTTATGGGGGCCGGCGGCCGAGGTCTGTGGCCCGGTGCAGGGGGGGGGAGGCAACGCACTGAATGGACATTGGGTTGCTCCCATCTCCCCCCCACGTTTTTCCCCCAAAATGGCCGCCCCATTAGCTCAGGTTGGTCTTAATTGTTTGTTGTGGTTGTGGTGGTGGTCTGCCTGATTCACATTTATTTTGCTGGGTGTGTAATTTGATTAATAATTACACTGGACAGGGCCACCTCTGGACACATTTATTAGAATTTCAAAGAACCTGTGATTTCTTTTTTTTTTTTTTTTCAGTTGTGTCACTGGTTTTGAATGATGAATTTAATAATGATGAATGGTGGTTTAAAAGACCAATCTAGGTAAGGAAAAACACACAGTACACACATGCTCATAGGGCCAGTTTCACAAACACCGATTAAGCCAATAAAATTTTTTAATGGAGATCAAGCACTAAGCTTAATTGGTGTCTATGAAACTGGCCCATCGTGTCTCAAATACCATCATGAAGCAACTTTTTCCATTTTTATCTTCAGCCTTTTATCTTTCCATTCTCTCCGGGCTAGCATTTCTAAATTTTCATATATATTTCTGCATTTGTTAGGCAACATTAAACAGTGGCAAAGCAGTTCCCCTGTGTTCACGGCTAGTGTTAACGTGCTATGCCTTCGGTTAAGAGACAGGAAACAGGGTTTCTGAATGAGCTGTGTGTTCCTGTTTCTGCAGGAACTGAAGAAGCTGGGTCTGGGTCATGAGGTGGACCTGCACGTGTGTGAGGTACCTGTGGAGTACCAGACCGTCCAGAGCCTGGTACCATCGCTATGGAAACAGTACCATCCACAGGTTAGGGTCGGAATCGCGGCTGTTCTTTTCCACACTGTCACAGCGTGGGACGGCAAAGTCCAGTCATGCACAGCCAGAGAGATTTTTACTTTCCATTCTGGTCCACTTTCGCTCAACGCTACAAGCTGAAAAGGCAATCTAAATAGTCATTGATCTGATGAAAGGGCTTGCTCACACAAGCCCCCCGCTGATGCAGCCTGACGTCACGTTTAAAAGACTATCAAACAAGATGCACAACCTGTACAACCTGTGTGATTTGTATAATTATTTTTAGCCACTACTTGATGAATAACTTTAACCTCCTGCGTCCCAGCCATTGTGACTCATTGTTGCCATCCTTTAAAATGCTCCTGTCTCTCAGCTGGTGGTACACGTAGGGCTGTCGGGCATGGCAACCACCGTCACCTTGGAGAAGTGTGGTCGCAACCACGGTTATAAAGGCCTGGACAACTGCAGTTTCTCCCCTGACGCCCAGTGCTGCGTTGAGGGGGGACCTGACTGCATCGACTCCATCATCGACATGGACTCCGTGTGCAAGAGGGTGACCTCCGCGGGGCTGGGGGTGGCTGTTTCTGTGTCCAAGGACGCTGGCCGGTAAGTGGACCGCCTTATTGGGAGTGGTTAGCATGCTAATGGCAAAGCTAACTAATGCCAAGTTAGCATTAGCATTAGCATTAGTTAGTGTTAGTAGAATGTTTGTATAGTGCTGGTGATTATAGATTTGGTGTGTTTGTACCATGAACTGGAATTCTCCAACATGACCACACCGTTCATATCATCATAAGAAGGTTTTAGAAATTTTTATGTTATATTAAAATGCATTATTGGCGATACATGTGTTGCGAATGCATTCATTGCTTCTTACACAATTATTATTATTATATGTATTAATGTACTGTATTCATAGAATATCCATTTTCATTCTCGATGAAGCTAGATTAAAAAGTTTGGCAATCTGTTTCATTAGCAAAATAGTCTTTGATGCTGATGACAGTCTTTTAGCTTTTAAAAAAACTAAAGCATCAACACAGGAGTTAATTGGAGAGAACTGCGTCATCTTTTTTTTTTACTTGCTACCTTGAGTTAAGCACTCATTAATAGCTTAAAAATAAAATGGAAGCTCTTGTTCGCAAATCTGTTCTCTGTACCTGCGATGGCATCTGGATATTTTTGGCCTTAATGGCAGAGATTTATCTCTCTCTCTCTCTCTCTCACACACACACACACACACACAGACACACACACTCTCTCTCTCACACATATACACTCACACACTCTCTCTCTCACACACACATACACACACACTCACACACATTCTCTCTCTCTCGCACATACACTCACACACACATACACACTCTCTCTCACACATACTCACACACTCTCACACACACACACACACACACACACTCACACTCTCTCTCACTCTCTCTGTCTCACACACACACACACACACACTCACACTCTCTCTCTCACTCTCTCTCTCTCGCACATACACACACACACACACAGTGTGACTCTATAAGGACATGAATAAGCCATTTCCCTGCCCGTCCCCCTGTCCACCTGGCAGGTACCTGTGTGACTTCACCTACTACACCTCTCTGTACCTGAGCCGCGGGCGTTCGGCCTTCGTGCACGTGCCCCCGCTGGGGAAGCCGTACAGCGCCGAGGCGCTGGCCCGCGCCCTGCAGGCCATCATACACGAGATGCTGGACCTGCTGGACCAGGCTGAGAACAAGATCCACTGCCAGCACTGACGCTGAGCCACCCGCCTGCAGCCACAGACCGCTACTGCCAGCTCCCAAACAGACCCGCTGCCCCCCCCCCCCCCCTCCTGCCCGGGGGGGACTGCACTCAATCACAACCAGCCAGACGTCACTGATGATCTTTACCCCCCCTCCCTCAGGCTCATCCCCCGACCACAGGGTTCACCTCCACACACCTCACCGTACGCTCGCTCCCGAGCAACCACTGTGCTTCCCGCTGTCGAGAGTCTGAGAGAGAGAGAGAGAGAGAGAGAGAGAGAGAGAGAGAGCGGCAATAGGATTGGAGTACTGGAGTAAGTGGGAGAGTGAGTGAGAGAGGGAATAGGTGTGAATTCATTTTGGCGCGAATGTGCCCATCGGTGACGAGTGAGGGTATGACACAGGACGGGACAGTCGGACTATCGGATATCACAGCGGAGAAGACGCCACAGCGTGATGGGCAAGTGGCCCAGTAATATCAGGTGAAAGTGCAGTCGGAAGGATGTCGGTGCGTCCGCATGTTACGATTCGCCCTCTCAAATTTCCCCCAGTTATGATTCAAACTACAAGCCCAATCTTATTTATTTCTCTATTTTATCTGAAATACATTCTCATTCTATGAGCATCTTACGACATTTTTTATTGTGTCTTTCAACAGTTTAATCATTGATTAAAATCATTGAGTTTTCTTCGATCAGTCATGAAAGCCACAGATATAATGGTGCCAATAGGATTATTGTTGAAATAAAGTTAACTGTGATTTATTGTACATTCAGATTTGTTGACTTTGTTTTCAATGATTTGGGTTCAGTGTACATGCTCTACTCGTGCTTAATTTCCTACGAGTGGAAGCATTTTAAAATGGAGGCCTACGCTGCTTCAAATTTATACAAAAAAAACACAGAGAACAAATAACGTATCTCAAGATTGAATCAATACTGTATCTAAAGCCCTTCAACTCTCAACCTTTTTTTAATTTGAACTAAAACTATGACTGGTTTTCTGAATCCTTTTCTTGATACAAATAGTTGATGTACTTCAATGTGGAACACAAACTTCTGCTGTTTTACAAGATGTTTCTGACATTCTTTTTTTCTTTATAAGAAGCTATACTGTACCTTCTGTTGCTAAGGTTATTTATGTCACGTAGCCGCTTTGCTTTGTTTATCGTCTGTTTTGATTACCATTTCTGGCGCACAAGGCATTTCTATTGACCGCCATGATGAATTTTGTTTGTGTTGCTTCTTCACAGTTGCGAACGCTTGCACTTGTCCTATCCAAATTCATCACGTCTCATCTTCCAGTATTCTGAAATGTACTGTAAATTTACTGTATGGCCTTTATTCTGGATTCTTCCTGTGCTGTTTCTCGGTTCATTTTGTATGACTGTGAGTCATAAATATGCCTGATTTTTAATACACAGAACGTTAATATTTTAAAATAATCACACTTGGTACTGTAAACGCAAACTAAAGAAATGTGATAATCTACTGTTTAGATTCCATTTTTGTTTTACTGTGAATGTGACATTTAAAATATTCAGCCAGAATTTTATCCTTATTTGTGTAGAGAAAAGCGTCGCCTTGGATTTGCGTTTTAAATGTTTTTCTCCTATTATACTGGGACAATTAAATGGGCATTTCTTCCTTAATACATACATGGAGCTGACATACTTAATGTTTGTTTATGTTCCTTGTTAGCCCTTTTCAGAAGTGTCAGTCCTTTCCGTAGAGTATATGTTTATTATGTCCATCATCACAATGCAACCGTGGCAAAGCCATGCAGTACTTATGCACTTCTAAATTCCTGATCGTACTTGTCACTCTACCAACCAAATGTATATTTCATTGGAGTCACATACCACCCTCTAGTGGTGTATAATCCACAGTTTTAAATAAGAAACAACTTGAGGGCAATGTTTTCGTTACAGCATGGTCTATATCTGTTTCTAAATATTTAACTTTGATACCTTATCAAGTGTTTGGGACGTCATAGATTAAAAGAGTTTATATTTTGGCTAATAGTGAGAAGCATGGCTGCTTCTTCATTAAGGATATGTTCTTAAACGTTGGCTGTTTTATCTCGGCATAAAATGCTTGATTTCATCTTGGTTTTTGGTGAGTTGACACTAAATAAGTCTGTTCATTCAGCTTCTTCGGCCCACGCTCACCCAGCAGACTTCTGTAAAAGTGTTTTTGTCTCTCATAGCAGTGTTTTTGTCTCTCGTAGCAGGGACCGTTTTAGTCATTTCTGATCCCATGAAGCAGCCTTTCATGCAAAATCAAAATGACACGAAGATACACAGTGATGAGATTAACAATGCTAATGCAGTTCAGAAAGGCATATTTATTTCTTGCAGGTTTCTAAATGTAAATTGACCATCCTGTTACGATAAAAATAAGTGGTGCCTTTGAAACCAAAATACATAATTGGAAAGGGCTGTGTAAATCCTAGTAGATAAATATTTCTCTGCAAAGTACTCTTGTGAAACTCTCAAGTATCTACAACTTAAGCCCCAATATATGCGCTTTCCAAAATTAATGGTTTTACATTGAGAAAAAAATGTAAAATGTATACCTACCTCTTCTACTATTCCCTTGTTCTAAATGTGATTGTTATTGTTTATTTTTGTGGTAAACCATATATAATTATGACACCTAGATTTATATCAAAGTCCTCTGTACAGGAAATATATTTTCCAATAAATATTTGGTATATGGCTTTTAAGCTGAACCATGTCTTTGTAACTTTGTAAACGACAATGATCTTGTCGTTCAAAATGGCTGCATTGGCCAAAAAATGTTTTAAAAATAAAAAAAAGAATCCTTAAATGAAATTGCCGCGGAGTCTTTCTTATTCCTTGTTTCAAATCAAGAATGTGATCCGACATTAGATTACATTACATTTATGGACTTTGGCCACAGACACCTTTGAAGAAAGTGGCTTTCGTAGATGAATGGAGTCCAGCTTTAAGACACGAATTATTCCGTAGTGCTAACCTGCCATAATACATAAAAAATACACATAAGCATTTTATTTCAGAATGAAAATGGGGGCAGTGTAGTATGATGGTTAAGGAACTGGCCTTATAACCCCAGGTTTGGGGATTTGATTTCTAGGTCTATTACATTACATTACATTAGTGGAATTTTAGCAGATGCTCTTATCCAGAGCGACGTACATTTTTATTATATGGAGCATGAGACAATCCTCCCCTGGAGCAATGCAGGGTTAAGGGCCTTGCTCAAGGGCCCAACAGCTATTAATACCAACAGGAATTATAAGGTATTATACCATCTAGCACTACACATGATTGTGTAATCAGTTGTGCTGGCAGAATTTTTAAGGTTACAACACACACAAATTGTCATTCTCCAGTTGTGAATGTTACATTTTCTTTTCTACCTTGACATGCCACAATTATTAATATTTGCTAGCCGAGTGAGAAATATTATCTTTTGGAACAATTGTAAATGTTACATTTAACTAAACATTAAACAATATAAATTGGGTAAATATTGTACGTGACGCAGTAGTACTATAAAATAACAAAAATAGCAATGACAGACTTAAAATGCGACACACATGTCCACATGTAGCTATCTTCCAGCATTGAGCTAGATGTTGTATTTAGTTTTCTCTGACATTTAGGAGGACTGAGAGGTGCCTGTGTGTCTGCATCATTACAGCATCTGCATCTAATGTGATAATGGAATTGAACATAATGAATAGTTTCACCACACTGGATTTGCAATAAAAAGACGAACAGCCTCTATATTTTTTTTATTATTTCTATTAATAAGACTTTTTTTTGGCTTATTGAAGAGCCAATTCTTCCATGATTATAACATCTATACCACTGGGAGGATAGCAGGAACCTGAAAGGTAATCATCCAAAGCATGTGACATTCTTTATTCATTTTGAAGAATGCATGTTATCATTTAAATTATTATTTAAACGATCATTATACCTTAAATTGTAGATCACGCTGTCTGTCGCTATTCAATAACATCAATATTGACAACTGCAGAATTACTTTCACGCTTAAACTCTAACTGTACCTCCCAAGAGTGCTATATTCTCATCGCCCAATAGAACACCATCCATTTCACATTATGTAAAACAAAAAACTTTCTGTGTATACGTCACTGACATTGTGCGCTCTACGTGCATACGCGGTGTTTAGCTGGGAATTTCGTCAGTGTTTGGTGTGGGAGTTGAAGCTCTCGAGGTGTTCGAATTCTGTTTTAGTCCAAATTTAGCTCTGAACCAGAGATAGTGTGGGGGACTTGACTGTTGGGCTGCCCATCGATATTGTCGGTACACTTGAAGCTGTTAAATATCCAATACTATCGGAGAAATGAGCGTGGAAGCGTACGGGCCGAGCTCACAGACTCTAACCTTCCTGGACACCGAGGAAGCGGAGTTGCTTGGAGCCGATACCCAGGGTTCGGAGTTCGAGTTCACCGACTTCACTCTGCCCAGCCAGACGCAAACGCAAGGCCAAACCCAGAGTCAGCTCGACAACCAGGTATGTGCGGATTACTGGGACATAGAACATGCGAAACATTGGCTAAATTCACAGCGTTAGCTTCGTTTCTAAATATGAAACCAGCGTGCTGGTAAGCTAGCCGGCTACTAGCCTAGCCATCTGAGTGTGGTGGAGGGAATGGCACTTAGGCCTGACGCATCGATAACGCCAATTTGCGAGGTTTCGTGACAGGCAATTGCTGTTACGAGCTGTCTTGTATATTATACAGACGTGTGGTTTTTAGAGGATAAGCGAGTTTAGAAGCGAATCGCACATATTGCTTGCTTCCAATATATATGCCTGCTAGCTAGTAGGAGTGAGTGAGTGAGTGAGTGGGTTAGCTTACGTGAGTCTGTGGGAAGCTGCAGGCCCCGTTAGCTCCAAGTGGTCAGCTAGCAAGTAACCTCATCGTGTCACATTTTATATTTTTGACAAAAAGATAACGTGAGCAAATGGTACACGTGTTGGCTAGTTATGTTGTTGTCTAATTGGCGGCATGGCCGCCTATTTCAGAGAACGGCGTAGAAATATTAAACGTTAGCTAGCCACACATGGAAGTGTCAGTGATGTGGTATTCTAGCTAGCTTGTTAGCTAAGGGCTAACGTTACAGGGTAAACGTAATGTTAGCTAGCTACCGTCGGTGCAAAGGAGCTGCACATAGCCGAATTATATGCCTGAGCTGTTGGCCAGCCGCGAAACCCGGAAACCCCCAAAATGCTGTTAAATGCCCGTATATCTAGCTAAGTAAGCTAACTGACTTTAGTTAGGGGTTGATATGCAATTCGCCGACTGGGCATGGTTGAACTGAGGTTCTTGGCAAAGTGACTAGCAAGTTAAGTTGGCAAGTCTGTACCAAACTCTGACAGTACTCTGCTTGCTAGCAGCTTGCCGCTTTTCGCGCTGAACTCACCTTCGCGGTTCGTTCACTGTTGTTATGCTGCATAGTTCTATAGCCTATCGACGAACATAGTTGTATTTTGGAGCCAGATGTGTAACTAAATGCGAATCTGACGATAACGGGCAACTTTATTTCTAGCTGGCATGCATCTCTCTCTCTATGCTTAACTTACGCGATGGTCCGCAGTGTAGCTATAATTGTATTGTTTTCGAATCACGTTTGTTTGTTTGTTAGTTACTGGCCAACTTAACTGTTATCGTCTTTAAGTCATCAACTGACAGAACGAAGTCCGTCCACATGACAACCATTTCTCTGTCTATTTCTTAGAAAGTGTATTGCTTGTGTGCACAGGTGAACGGGCCTGATGGAGTTTTGCAGAACGGAGGGGTCGATGATGGTGTTCCGAAAACCAGCCAGCTTTTGGCTGAGCTGAATTTTGAGGAAGATGAAGAGGACACGTATTACACCAAAGACCTCCCTGTGCATGCTTGCAGGTATGGTAGGCAAGAGAATAACTTGTGTGCGGTTGTCCGCAGTGTGATCAACCAGTGTTGTCTAATAGTGGTTTAATACTGTCATTCCAGCTACTGTGGCATCCATGATCCTGCTTGTGTTGTGTATTGTAACACCAGCAAGAAGTGGTTCTGCAATGGACGTGGCAATACCTCTGGCAGGTTTGTACTTTAAGCAGTAAAATGTCCTTGTGTAATTCACTTGTTTTGAACAGTCTTTCAACTGTCAAACGCATAACATAACATAATGGTGAGAACAGGTTGTTCATTCCAGCAATGCTCGCCTTTTCCTACCACTAAAGTGTACCTGCTCCTTAGTTTATGCTGCTGTGCAGATCTTATCGGCTAGAACCACCAACCTTCCGGGCCCCAGTCATGTACCTTAGCCACTAGGCTATAGGCTGCCCCAATAACCCCTTATGGGCGGGTGCAACCTGCACGTTACATCTCCCTTCACAGACGGAGGACCGTTTAAAAAGCCTTGTGGTTCCTGAGCCTTTCTATGGGCTTCCTATAGGTCGCCTTAGTCCGTAATGCTCTGAACATGCCCTCGTTTGACTTTTCGGGTGTGTATTTGTGTAGGTGTGGATCGATTCGACGGTGGTTTGTTTGCTCGTTTCAGCCACATTGTGAACCACCTGGTCCGGGCCAAGTGCAAGGAGGTGACCCTGCATAAGGACGGGCCCCTGGGCGAGACGGTCCTGGAGTGCTACAACTGCGGCTGTCGCAACGTCTTCCTGCTGGGCTTCATCCCGGCCAAGGCTGACTCGGTGGTGGTGCTCCTCTGCAGGTAAACGTGGGGGAGAGAAACACGGACAGCACTCTCTGGAATGAGGATTTAGTGCACGCATGTGTTGCTGGAACGGTTACAGCACGCTGGGAAAGGCGAAACCTGTGATCAGACACCTGCGTGAAATGTGGGAATTGTTTTGGATTCGGATACTTTTCTGTGCTCGATTGATCTTGCCTGGTGCAAATGGGCCAACCTAGAGGACCAGAAGGCGGAGTAGTATTTAATTGGTTCCAATGCTAGTGACTGAGTGACTGATGGAGTGAGAGTGACTGATGGAGAGAGTGAGAGTGAGAGTGACTGATGGAGAGAGAGTGAGAGTGACTGATGGAGAGAGAGTGAGAGTGACTGATGGAGAGAGAGTGAGAGTGACTGATGGAGAGAGAGTGAGAGTGGCTGATGGAGAGAGTGACTGATGGAGAGAGAGTGGCTGATGGAGAGAGTGGCTGATGGAGAGAGAGTGAGAGTGGCTGATGGAGAGAGAGTGAGAGTGGCTGATGGAGAGAGAGTGAGAGTGGCTGATGGAGAGAGAGTGAGAGTGGCTGATGGAGAGAGAGTGGCTGATGGAGAGAGAGTGGCTGATGGAGAGAGAGTGGCTGAGTGGCTGATTGAAAGAGAGTGGCTGATGGAGAGAGAGTGGCTGGTATTGACGCTGGGTTGATGTCGTGAAACAGGCAGCCGTGTGCCAGTCAGAGCAGCCTGAAGGACATCAACTGGGACAGCTCCCAGTGGCAGCCCCTGATCCAGGACCGCTGCTTCCTCTCCTGGCTGGTGAAGATCCCGTCTGAGCAGGAGCAGCTCCGTGCCCGGCAGATCACCGCCCAGCAGATCAACAAGCTGGAGGAGCTCTGGAAGGTGCGACTGAACGGCCATCATAGCCCCTTAATACATGGACTAGAATGGTGAAATTATTGGACTGCCTTTTATATAGCGCATTTATCTAAAGTGCTTTACAATTAATGCCTCGGATTCACCCATTCACGCTCACACACTCGCACACTCACAGCGATAGGCTGTCGTGCAAGGCACCAACCGGCTGGTCGGGAGCAATTGGGGTTAAGGTGTCGGGAGCAAGTGGGGTTGCTCAGGGACATTTCGACACACCCAGGGCGGGGAAGCAAACCGGCAACTTTCTTACTGCGAGACGACCGCAGTTACCTCCTGAGCTAATGAGGTAATCTAGCATGCTGACCTGTGACACGTCATCGGTCTGTGTTCACAATATTGACTTCCCACCTCACTTATTTAACCCTTTGAACTGTATTTGTTTATTTTTAAATTCTTGGTCAGTGTTCTGGAACTCCATAATTGTCAGTTGCTAGTAGTGATCATTACATGAGTGTTAGAATGTTCATGTGAATGACATTCTAATGGCATGTTTGTGTGCTTACACCTTAAAGGGTTAGGATAAACTGGCAGGGGGGCAGGCTAAACTGGCTTTGAGACCTGCAATTCTGGTCTGGTTGTGAAGGAGAAGTTTGCGGCTTCTGTAGCGATGCAGACTTAAAAAACTTGCTGCTTGTCATAAATGAATAAGCTGACTAGTCCTCTCATGAAGTTTCCACCTAATTAATAATCAAATAATTTGCCATTTAGTTGATGCTTTTATCCAAAGCAACTTGCAGTCAATTAGACGAAGCAGAGGACAATCCCCCCCCCCCCTCCCCGGAGCAATGTGAGGTTAAGGGCCTTGCTCAAGGGCCCAACGGCTGTGCAAATCTTATTGTGGCTACACTGGTTTGAACCACCAACCTCTCTGGGCCCTGACTGTGTACCTTAGCCACCAGGCTACAGGCTGCCCCTGTCTAAGCTGGCAAGCTATTCTACGGTCTGGTCTTGACACGTAGAGCTGTTCTGTTGGCAGGAAAACCCCACGGCGACCCTGGAGGACCTGGAGAAGCCGGGCGTGGATGAGGAGCCCCAGCACGTGCTGCTACGCTACGAGGATGCCTACCAGTACCAGAACATCTTCGGGCCTCTCGTTAAGCTCGAGGCTGACTACGACAAAAAGCTAAAAGAGTCCCAGGTGCGTTTTTTTTTAAAGATTAAATTTAAATGAAATTGCAGTTGCTTAGCTGATGCTCTTATCGAAAGGTAACAACTGCGCTGATCTTATTGTGGCTACACTGGGGCTTGAACCAACAACCTTCAAGGTCCCAGTCAAGCGCTGTAGCTACTAGGCTATAGGCTGCCCTGTTCTTGCCTGGTCTTTTGTGTATCTGTGCTTGTCGTTAATGCCTGCTTGTTTTTCATGTCTTATTCTTTTGTTTTCTCTTAATTGCTCCCCAGACCCAAGATAATATAACGGTCAGGTGGGACCTTGGGCTGAATAAAAAGCGGATTGCTTATTTCACACTTCCCAAGACGGATTCAGGTGGTAATTTTTTTTTGTTGATTTTTGTGCGTCTCCGAGTGGTCCATACCATATTACATGCCGAAACCCCGCATCCCACACACCCCAAACCTGCATCTGTGTGCCTGTACGTGTTGTGTTTGTGTCGTGTGTTTGTGTTTTCCTTCTTTTCACTTCGTAACTATAAAATTTTTATTATTTGGCAGTAGATTGATTTCTTTTTTTTCCCTTCTGTTTTTTTTCTTCCGTTTCTCTGACGGTTTTCACAGACATGCGGCTGATGCAGGGGGATGAGATCTGTCTGAGGTACAAAGGAGACCTGGCCCCTCTCTGGAAGGGGATTGGCCACGTCATCAAGGTTCCTGATAGTATCCTTTACTCATAAACAACGTTGAAGAAGCAAACACATGAGCGTAAAGCCAGGGTCCTACAGCGGTGGTTCTGTTGGTTTATGTTTTCACCTTAAAATCAACCTTGTTGAGACCCAAGTAACCAGGTGTGGTGAGGTAAGTGTGTAATCAACTGCTCTAATTGATTAATTAAGTGCAGAGTAACAACGAAAGCCAGCACGCCCTGCGGCTCTCCAGGACCCAGGTCGGAGACCACTGTCCTATAGGTTTGCGGCAAGCGGCCAAAATTGGGCTGCTTTTCTGAAGCTTATTTCCTGGTCATGCTGAGAGATGGTGGTCACTAGCACCACTGTGGTTGGCTTCAGTATAGGTCGTTCAGACTCAATGGTACAATTGCGGTCAAATACGATGTAATAATTTTTTCTGTGTTGCGTGCTTGGGGGAGGGGCCACTCTTGGGTTGTCAAGTCAAACGATCCAAAGCGGGTGTTTTCTGTGTGGAAAGTCCTTAATGCGTTTTTGAAGACTATGGGGACGAGATCGCCATCGAGCTGAGGAGCAGTGTCGGGGCTCCAGTGGAGGTGCCCCACAACTTCCAGGTCGACTTCGTCTGGAAATCCACCTCCTTCGACCGGTAACCAAATTTCACAGATTCTCTGAATTTTTCCAAATAATGATGGACGTTTTCCCCATTTTCATTGAGTTTGTGCTAGGGCTACAATATATCGTACATTTATCATCATAGAGATATGAACATGCTAGCATGTGCAATTCGTTCAATGAAAGCATGTAGGAAATAATGTATAAATCCTCCATCAGCAGGATAATATATAGGCCGGCCTGTTGCGTAGTGGTTAAGGTAAATGACTGGAATAGGCAAGGTCAGTAGTTCGAATCCCGGTGTAGCCGCAATTAGATCCGCCCAGCCGTTGGGCCCTTAACCCTGCATTGCTCCAGGGGTGGATTGTCTCCTGCTTAGTCTAATCAACTGTACATCGCTCTGGATAAGAGCGTCTGCCAGATGGCGATAATGTAATGTAATATGTGTTACCGCGCAGGATGCAGAGTGCCCTGAAGACGTTTGCCGTGGACGAGACGTCCGTCTCCGGGTACATCTACCACAAGCTGCTGGGGCACGAGGTGGAGGACGTCATCATCAAATGTCAGCTGCCCAAACGCTTCACCGCACAGGGGCTGCCCGACCTCAACCACTCGCAGGTCTGTTTCCCCAGTAAAAAAGCGCCCTTTTGAAGAAGGCTGACTCAGCTGAAATGTGCACTTCACAGTACTTTTCCGTAAACAAAACATTTGAATGAGGCTTTCTTCTCGTTTTTTTCCTTTTTTTTTTTTTGCGGGCTTCCCCTTATTCGGTTTGTGAGTTTAGGGAGTTCCAGCTCGTACGCTTTGTTCTGCTTTTGGGCCCGGAACCTTTTGCGCTGCCCGCTTTCTTCTCTTGATACAACACTCAGTTCTTTTAGGAGCTTTGCAGAGTCAGAATATCTCCCCTGGGAGAATGAGAGTATTTATGCTTTTGTTCTCACCTGCGCACTTGGGCTAAGTGTGTCATCTTGATCGACAAAGTTGCCAAGGACTTTGAAAACTGAAAGCATTTTTAAACCACAATTTGCAGTGACAAGAAAGGAACCATGATCTGAAGTTGTAGGTTTTTGAGTCTTATTAAAAAAGAAAGCTCTAGTTTATGTGTAGTTAATCATGACCTATATGGCTCTCTCTGCATTCTGAGTGGTTTTGCGAAATTGAGCTTCAAAGAAACCAAAGTGAATGGGCTCCAAGAAGACACAACCTTTTAAATGTAGCATTTTTTAATACTTTTATGCTGTACTTTTGTGTAAAACTTCACACACATTTAGTGCCCTATGAACAACGTCAGTAATGTCAGTTGAAACGTTTATAAATATTCAGTTTATATTTCAGTTTTGCGTTGATGGGCGGGAGCACACGTATTATCGCAGCGACGGTGGCTAAGTGTGTCTGTTTTGCGGTCGGTTGTGTCCCGGTGCAGGTGTACGCGGTGAAGACCGTGCTCCAGCGTCCCCTCAGCCTGATCCAGGGCCCCCCGGGAACCGGCAAGACCGTCACCTCGGCAACCATCGTGTACCACCTGGCCAGGCAGGGCAACGGGTGAGTCCCGACGGCACCGCGGAACTCCCCCGGCGTGTCGCTGTGAAAAGGCCAACCGCTGACGTCCATCTGGGGGAGCGGAGCCTAGCCTCCCCTCTCCCACCCCCACCCTCACCCCCAAACCGGCCAGCCAGGGCGCTTACTGTTCGCCTCTCGATGAGCGGTCACTGCTGCACGATGCCATCTCTGAAGCTGAAGCCTCACAGCGTCCTTCAAACTCTAATTACAGTCACAGCTGCAGTTAGAGCACTTTCATCGTGTAGTTCTTTTACAGTGTGTGTTACATTTAAGCTCAGTCTGTTTCATTGTGATACGAGTTTTCATTAAGGGCAGTTGTCTGGCAGCCGGAGGGTTGCCGGTTCAATGCCGCCCTGGGTGTGTCAAAGTGTCCCTGAGCAAGACGCCTTATCCCAAAATGCTCTTGATGAGCTGGTTAGTGCTTTGCATGGCAGCAAATGGGCATTGGTGGGTGGGTGTGTGTGTGTGTGTCTGTCTGTGTTTGTCTGTGTGTGTGTATGAGTGAATGAGAAGCATCAATTGCACACAGATTTGTATAAAGGTGCTATATAAATGCCAACCGGTTACCATTTCCAGGCCCGTGCTGGTGTGCGCTCCCAGCAACATCGCGGTGGACCAGCTGACGGAGAAGATCCACCAGACGGGGCTGAAGGTGGTGAGGCTCTGCGCTAAGAGCCGGGAGGCCATCGACTCGCCCGTGTCCTTCCTGGCCCTGCACAACCAGATCCGCAACATGGACAGGTAGGCCGGCCTGCTTCCCCCTGCCGATCCCCTCCAGCAGCGAATGTCCTGGGCCTTCTTTTGTGTCAAACGCTGGAGGCCTAAGAGTTTGAACCCTCACAGTAAACGTTATGTTACAGCTCCTCTCTCTCCTCTGTGTGCTCCAGGACTGGAGTTTGACAGCCCTGTGTTAAGCGCTCAGCCCCTCACAGAAGCCGTTATGTCTCTCTCTCTCCCCTGTGCTCCCAGCATGCCCGAGCTGCAGAAGCTGCAGCAGCTGAAGGACGAGACGGGGGAGCTGTCCTCCGCCGACGAGAAGCGCTATCGGGCGCTGAAGCGCACGGCCGAGAGAGAGCTGCTCATGGTAAGGGCATCCGGGGGGGGGTTAGGGCTTCACAGAGCAGGGGCAGGGTTAGTGGAGTATGTCACTGGCAGCCTGTAGCCTAGTGGCTACAGTACATGACTGGGAGCCGGAACATTGATGGTTCAAGCCCCGGTGTAGCCACAATAAGATCTGCACAGCTGTTGAGCCAAGGCCCCTTATCCCCCGCCTTGCTCCAGTGGGGATGGTCCCATGCGTAGTGTAATCAGCTATCAGTCACTTTGGATAAAAGCGTCAGCTAAATTAATGTACTGTGTAATGTGGTGAGTTTAGCTGGATCACTGCGCTGAGTAAAACCCGGAACCGCCCCTTATTGCTTCAGTCCATGTTCCAGATTTGGGAGGGTTCCGGGCTCTAAATCGTGCAGTAATCCTGCTTTGTGAAACAGGGACCCTGGTCCCTCAGTAATCCGTACCAGACGTGTGTTAAACCTGCTGTTGTGATTAGAACTTCACGGCTCCTCTCCTCTCCTCTCTCCTCTCCCCTCTCCTCTCTCCTCTCTCCCAGAACGCGGACGTGATCTGCTGCACCTGCGTGGGGGCGGGTGACCCCCGCCTGGCGAAGATGCAGTTCCGCTCCATCCTGATCGACGAGAGCACGCAGGCCACGGAGCCCGAGTGCATGGTGCCCGTGGTGCTGGGGGCCAAGCAGGTGGGGCCCCAAGAGTTACACTGCGGGGTCACCAGGGCCAATACTGTGTGCAACCGTCAGAATAACAATCCACTTTTTTTTTTTTTTAAGAACAAGAGAAGCCATTGTTGTAATGGGATTATTGAGAGATTCTATATGATCAGGTGTGCTGCCTCGTAAAGCCTGTTGGGTGGATGCTCTGCCACGAAAGAGCTAATCAATGAGACAAAAAAACCATGAGCCTAGTAAAAGGCCATGGAGATGGCGGCACGGCAAATTTAAAAAGAGACGTCATGAACAGTTTATTGTGGCCTTGGCTAACATGTTTCTGCCGCCATCTCCATAGCCTTGGACCAGGCCTGTGGTTTCATTGTCTCATTGACTATGTCAGCGCTCAACTCCATGTTAATTCACGAATTAGCTCATTATCTGAACCAAGCAGGTAGAATAATGAGTGAAATACGGTGGTATAGCGCACGGTAGGATTTAATACCTGCAGACGCTGAGGTCCCGCAGGACTGTGTCACGATGACGGCCTCCTCCACAGCTCATCCTGGTGGGGGACCACTGCCAGCTGGGCCCGGTGGTGATGTGCAAGAAGGCGGCCAAGGCGGGCCTGTCCCAGTCCCTGTTCGAGCGGCTGGTGGTTCTGGGCATCCGGCCCATCCGCCTGCAGGTCCAGTACCGCATGCACCCGGCGCTCAGCGCCTTCCCCTCCAACATCTTCTACGAGGGCTCTCTGCAGAACGGAGTCACTGCCGGTAAGCTGCACGGCTCTCAGGGTCAACATCGATGCATTGTAGAGGATTATTTATATGTTATTTGTCTATAGAGTATACTATATTAATTGTATCGTATTGTGCCATGTTATATTGATCAGTATTGTGCCACTTATTATATTATAAACCAGACGTCTCCAACCCTGGTCCTGGAGAGCTACGGGGTCTGCTGGTTTTCGCTGTTACTCTGCACTTAATTAATCAATTAGAGCAGATGATTACACAGCTAACTCACCTCACCTGGTTACCTGGGTCGCAACAGGGTGCTGATTTTAAGGTGAAAACAAAAACCAGCAGACCCAGTAGCTCTCCAGGACCAGGGTTGGTGACCTGTCTTTACCATACTATATCTTTATTGCTTTTGTTGTATGCATTTTTGTTTGTTTGTTCTATTTGGGCCCCAGGAAGAGTAGCTGTTGCCTAGTGTCACAGCTAATGGGGATCCTAATAAACTAAACTGCCACACCGTCGGTTACACTGTGACTGATGCATTATAACTGCTCTCTCTCCCGTGCAGCGGACCGCATTAAGAAGGGCTTTGACTTCCAGTGGCCGCAGCCGGACAAGCCCATGTTCTTCTACGTGACGCAGGGCCAGGAGGAGATCGCCAGCTCGGGAACATCCTACCTGAACAGGTACGCCAAGCCAGGAATCCACCGAAGAGTTTCGCTTTTGTTTTTTAATAGGAATGGGCTTTTCTGCTGTCTTATTATTCAAGAAGTCTAACAAAAAAAAACGACTAGTCACAAATGAATCTACAATTTACAGTCTTGAAGCATACATGAACTTAATTTCTTACCGTTTTTTAAGTTCTTACAAGAAATATTATATAGCTGCTTAACCATAGCCTACATTAAGAAAATAAAAACACATTAAAAATGCTCCATTGCACACCCGGTGGGGTTAATTAAAAACATTATACTGGCGGCAGACAGCAATAATAACCAACATAAAGAACTGCCTTTTTATAGGCTCATAATCAGAAGATTATATTTATTCAGACACACTATTTTTAGCTGAGAATTTAGACTAGTAATTTACTTGTCGACAAGGTGGTTACATAACAAGTAGTCTACTAGCTGTGCCCATCCCTATTTTTGATGCAAGGTTCTGTTTGTTTTGAAACTAAACCTCTGATTTTTAACACAAGGTTCTGTTTGTGTTGAAACTGAACCTCTGATTTTTAACACAGCCCTGTTTGTGTTGAAACTAACCCTCTGATTTAACGCACAGTTCTGTTTGTGTTGAAACTAACCCTATGATGTTCAACACAAGGTCCTGTTTGTGTTGAAACTAACCCTCTGATTTAACGCACAGTTCTGTTTGTGTTGAAACTAACCCTATGATGTTTAACACAAGGTCCTGTTTGTGTTGAAACTAAACCTCAGATTTTTAACACAAGGTTCTGTTTGCGTTGAAACTAACCCTCTGGTGAAATGTTTTCCTCTCAGAACGGAGGCTGCCAACGTGGAGAAGATCACCACCAAGCTGCTGAAGGCCGGGGCCAAGCCGGACCAGATCGGCATCATCACGCCGTACGAGGGCCAGCGCTCCTACCTGGTGCAGTACATGCAGTTCAGCGGATCCCTGCACACCAAGCTGTACCAGGTACCTACCTGTACACACACACACACCAAGCTGTACCAGGTACCTACCTGTACACACACACACACACACACACACACACCAAGCTGTACCAGGTACCTACCTGTACACACACACACACACGCACACGCACACGCACACGCACACACACACACACACACACACACACACACACCAAGCTGTACCAGGTACCTACCTGTACACACACACACACACGCACACACGCACACACGCACACACGCACACACGCACACACACACACACACACACACACACACACACACACCAAGCTGTACCAGGTACCTACCTGTACACACATACACACACACACACACACACACACACACACACACACCAAGCTGTACCAGGTACCTACCTGTACACACATACACACACACACACACACACACACACACACACACACACACACACACACCAAGCTGTACCAGGTACCTGCCTGTATATATACACACACACACTGCTTAATGTGTGAATTCACTGTGCGCTCTGAATCATTTACGCCTTTACGCTAAATGTTCTGGGGCGTTTTCATATCTTGTGATGCCGTTGTCAAGTTTTCAGCGGGTAAACGATCAAATAACCTTGTTTTCACTTTGATTAACCCCTTATGGGCGGATGTGACCAGCAGGTTACATCTCCCTTAACAGACGGATGTGACGCCAGTGTTGTATTTGATCACATGACCGTTTTTCAGGACACATGACCGTTGAAATGCATTGTGATTCCTAGGCCTTTCTATAGGGCGCCTCAGTCCATAATGGGTTAAATGCATTTTATAAATGTTCTTTTAAAGGTATTTAAGAATATTAAACCATTCCAACATTTGGGATGGTCATATCTTAAAAATATATATATATATTAGACTACACAACAAAGATTTTTAATGTATGTATTAAAATTCCTTACCTGTTTTATGAAGTCATTAACATTAATTGATTTTTTCCTGCTTCAGGAAGTTGAGATTGCTAGCGTTGATGCATTCCAAGGCAGAGAGAAGGACTTCATTATCCTGTCCTGTGTCCGAGCCAATGAACATCAGGGGATTGGATTTCTCAACGACCCACGGCGTCTCAACGTGGCTCTTACAAGGGCAAGGTAAAGCCAGGCCTGTGAATATAGTGATTTTATGTTTATGTTTACGTTTGTCACCACTATCAGCCTGCAACCGTTGTTCCAGTTGTTGAATGAATACTCAGATGAAGTAAAGTGAGGAAAGGCCTGTTTTCTCTGGTCCTGGGTTTCCAGTAGTCTTTAGTCCGCTAGACCGGCAGCCATTTTCCTTTTCCATTGACGTTTCTTACTCCTATGTCATAAGTCACTTATCTGAAGGGTCAAAAGGCAGCCAATGTAAATGTGCCTTACTGCCACCAACATTCTATACTTCAATAAACTGCTCCATGCATAGTTATTGATGATAAGTACGATATATTTTGGTTTTGGGTGTAATGTTAGGGACTGAGAGTGCGTTTTGGGCTGTGTGCAGGTACGGGGTGATCATCGTGGGGAACCCCAAGGCCCTGTCCAAGCAGCCGCTGTGGAACCACCTGCTGAACTACTACAAGGAGCAGAAGGTCCTGGTGGAGGGACCCCTCAACAACCTGCGCGAGAGCCTCATGCAGTTCAGCAAGCCCCGCAAGCTGGTCAACACCATCAACCCTGTGAGTAATGATAGAAATAATAATAATAATATCACCATCAACCCTGTGAGTAACAACAGCAGTAATGATAATAATGTGTTATTTAGCTGACACTTTTATCCAAAGCGACTTACAGTTGATTAGACTAATCCCCCCCCCCCCTCCCCCCAGAGCAATGTGGGGCTGTGCAGATCTTACTGTGGCTTCACCAGGGTCTGAATCACCAATCTAACAGGTCCCAGTCTTGTACCTTAGACACTAGGCTACAGACTGCCCCATAGTACTGACCTTGTAGTTATATACACATACTGTGAGCCCTGTGAGCCCTGGCCTGCACTGGTGTGCACATGCATTACACACGGTCAACCCTTTGAGTTACGTGCACATACACAGGCTCTCCAGTGCATGCTATACATAGACACAACCGCCCTACAGACCTGTCGGGACTTGTACTTCTCTACAGACATTAACATGTGATGTTGTTTTCCCAATTAGAAGTTCTCACTTATACACGTTCGGAGAATGTTATTTTGAGACCATGTTAGAGATGGGTGTGTAATGGTGAGTTGTTTTTGTAACTGGGTGCATGACGGTGAGTTGTTTTTGTAAGCGGGTGTGTCACGGTTGGTTGTTTTTGTGACTGGGTGTGTGACGGTTGGTTGTTTTTGTAAGCGGGTGTGTGAGGGTTGGTTGTTTTTGTGACTGGGTGTGTGACGGTTGGTTGTTTTTGTAAGCGGGTGCGTGACGGTTGGTTGTTTTTGTAAGCGGGTGTGTGACGGTTGGTTGTTTTTTAAGCGGGTGTGTGACGGTTGGTTGTTTTTGTAAGCGGGTGTGAGACGGTTGGTTGTTTTTGTAACCGGGTGCGTGACGGTTGGTTGTTTTTGTAACCGGGTGCGTGACGGTTGGTTGTTTTTGTAACCGGGTGCGTGACGGTTGGTTGTTTTTGTAACCGGGTGCGTGACGGTTGGTTGTTTTTGTAAGCGGGTGTGTGACGGTTGGTTGTTTTTGTAAGCGGGTGTGTGACGGTTGGTTGTTTTTGTGACTGGGTGTGTGACGGTTGGTTGTTTTTGTAACTGGGTGTGTGACGGTTGGTTGTTTTTGTGACTGGGTGTGTGACGGTTGGTTGTTTTTGTAACCGGGTGTGTGACGGTTGGTTGTTTTTGTTTTTTAGGGAGCGAGGTTTATGAGCACCGCCATGTACGATGCCCGCGAGGCCCTCATCCCCGGGTCTGTGTACGACCGCAGCAGCACGGGTGAGCTCCACATCCAGTACCGCCGCCAAACCGTCCACGGAGACCCTCAGTGTCAGTATCAGTATCAGCCCATGAAACTAGGCACAGACGTGTCCTCTAAACGGTGGTCTTTAAGTTATCGTTTATTATTATAATGTGTTATGTAGCTGACGCTTTTATCCAAAGCCACTTACAGTTGATTACACTAAGCAGGGGACAGTCCCACCTGGAGCAGTGTGAGGTTAAGGGTCTTGCTCAAGGGCCCAGCAGCTGCATGCAGTCTTATCCTGGGTACACCGGGGCTTGAACCACCAACCTTCCAGGGTCTAGTCATGTACCTTAGGCACTACACTCCAGGCTGCTTTACACTAGATAAAGTGTGTGTGTTAATTTCCTGGTCTGCAGGCCGTCCGTCGAACATGTACTTCCAGACCCACGACCAGATCGGCATGATCGGGGCGGGCCCCAGTCACGTGGCGGCCATGAACATCCCCATCCCCTTCAACCTGGTGATGCCCCCCATGCCCCCGCCGGGGTACCTGGGCCAGGCCAACGGCCCTGCGGCAGGTGGGGAACGCCGTTCGGCTCCGTTTCGTTTGTGTGGCGCTGTTTACTGAGGACCGTCACAAAGACGCTTTACAGAGTGGCAGAAGGGGAGGAGTAATAGGGGGATTACCAGACCTGAGGCCCCAGGTAGCGTGAGGGGGGAAACTCCCCTGTGGTGAGAGAGATCCTTAAACTGTAGTGAGGAAAAACTCCCTGATGGGAAGAATGTCCGTGTCTAGTGTACATCTACCTCCTGTAATGGTACATGCCAGTACCTAGTGTACATCTACCCGCTGTAATAGTGCACGTCAGTATCTAACGTACATCTACCCGCTGTAATAGTGCACGTCAGTATCTAACGTACATCTACCCGCTGTAATAGTGCACGTCAGTATCTAACGTACATCTACCTGCTGTAATGGTGCACGTCAGTATCTAACGTACATCTACCCGCTGTAATGGTGCACGTCTTGCCTGTGCTTGTAGGCCGCGGCGCTCTGAAGGGCAAGGCGGGCCGGGGCGGGAGGCAGAGGAACCGGGGCATGGGTAACCATGGCAGCGGGCAGGCCAACATGCCCAACAGCCAGGCCAGCCAGGACGTGGTCTCCCAGCCCTTCTCCCAGGGACCGCTGACCCAGGGCTACATCTCCATGAGTCAGCCTTCCCAGATGAGTCAGCCCGGCCTGTCCCAGCCCGAACTCTCCCAAGTAAGTCCCACCCGGAGCCCCAGAGAGAGACGTTTCGTTTCGTTCACTCAATCCAGGGAAGGGCGGGGGGGGGTATCAGGAGGCAAGACTATGGGGTTGGCTGGATAAATTCACCGAGTGAAACCCTTCCAAAACTGAGTAAGTTGCGGGTGTTACTCTGTGTATTTATCCAGCTAACTTGGTAATCCTGCTTTGTGATGTACCCCCTTGGTCAGTGGTCTCCAACCCTGTTCCTGGAGATCTACCGTCCTGTGGGTTTTCACTCCAACCCTAACAAAGTGTGCCTCATTCAACAGCTTCCGATCTCATTGAGCTGCTGATTAGTAGAATCAGGTGTGCCAAATTAGGGTTAGAGTGAAAACCTTCAGGGCTTCTGCTCTGGATATCACCAGTTAAATGCTATTAGTTCAGTGTGAATTTTGTTAAACTATGTTTGTGGTACTGAAAATATGTTGCAGTTGAGATTTCCTTGCAAAGTATCTCCTACCCGAACACATTGATCAGTGCTTTCCATTGATTGACCATAATGTTTTTTTTTTCCCCCCATAAATGCCTTTATCCCACAGTTGAGCGTATCAGATAACTACCAAAAAGTAATTGACATGAGTGACAGTTTGACAGTCAGTTACCGGCCCAAACAGCCCTGATTAACTGACTGCAGAAGGAGCTGAAACCAGTTACACAGTGGTCCACCGGCACCTCAACACCCACGGTTGGGGAAATGGTGATCTACTCGAAGACATTCTGACGGTTATGACTCTTTGTCTTATAACAGGACAGCTATCTGGGCGATGAGTTCAAGTCCCAGATTGATGTGGCCCTGTCCCAGGACTCTACCTACCAGGGCGAACGTGCATACCAACATGGTGGGGTGACTGGACTGTCACAGTACTAGAGTGTGAGAACATATTCATAATCTTCCGTTTTCTGCTGATATTGCCAACATGGCTGAACTTAAAGGCATGCTGTGCAGGATTCTTTTGCCTGGCCATGGCGCTGTGTTTTTACGATCAACAAAGTCTCCTCTGTCCTCAATGCCACTCGCCTCCATTTTTATATTTCAAATATGTTTTGATGGCTGTCGCCAGCGAGGAACTGGTTCTGGTTCATGAACTAGGCCCTGTCGGCTTGTGGTTTGCTTCGCTGTAGTAGCTATGGCTACAAACACTTTGCTAAAACCTGAACACATTTTAGAATGACTAATGCAGCATGAATTTGGCAAAGGTGCACAAAGGTACACATTGCCAGTGCGTCATAGATATACCTTGGCATGGTTATTTTATCATATTTTAAGGCAACAATCCTGCATAATATGTCTTTAACTGATTCTGAAAGTTATTGTACATTTAATAGAAAAGTGCTGCTGCTCAAAGGAGTTGTATTAACCATTTGTTTCTCCCAGGCAGTGGGAAGAGGAGCTAGGCTTGAGCTGAGCTTAGTTCATCAGCATTTTAATCTGGGAAATAATAAAAAACAAAAAATGGATAGCTGTTTTCCACTGCTACAACTGAAGCACCACTGTGTGAAAGCAACAGGAGAGAGAAACCAACCAATCACAAGAGAGAGAGAAAGAACGAGGGACAAGACGGGAAGAAAGAGTGGGAGAAGAGATGGAGAAGGAGAGAGCGAGAGAAGAGACCACTGCTAGCACACTGAGACAGACGCGAGAAGGAGAAGCTGCATGTGGTCGCGCTGTCGGAGGGGGAAGACGAGGACCTTGGTCTTGCATCGAAAAAGAACGAAGCAAAATCCCAATGAAAGAAGCCCACCCCCTCCTCGAACCCCTTCACCGCGCCCTTCTCTGAAGGAATGACTTGTTGGCTGAGGACATTGCTCTTCGAGCAGAGAGAGAGGGGGGATAAGACAAGTTCTCAAGCAACACGCAAGCTCATTCTGGTGTGTCCAGAGAAGGAGTTAACGGGGGGGAAAGACCGCTTCAAGCAGGCGATAAGGAGTCTTAACCTCAAAGTTGACCTGTTCGGAAAGTCTGCGTTTCAGCCCGTTTGATTATATCCGTGAGGCCTAAGAGCAGTGGTGGTAAGCTCTTAAGCCCAGAGTACGTCAAATGTCCGAAGCAGCTACTCGAGAATACGAATGAATCGGGGGGTCAACTTTGAACGGCAAAGGTTTCTGCATTCAGTCTGGTTTGAAAGAAATTCTGAATTGAAATGCCTTTGACTGCTTCTAGAAGTTCACTGGCTTTTTCAACAGGTCTATCACGAGGTGGTTTACAAGATTACTGTCCCTGGTGGAATGGCAATTGGACTATAACGGAACGTTTCTCAAGATCTGAGCTGTGGACCTGAAAGATGCGTAATCGCAAGAATTTTACCGGAGTAACTTTCTTGTGGAACACAAAAGAAGAAAAAACGAGAAAAAAAAAAATGAATAAAAAGAAAAAAAGAAAAAAAATAGACCAGCATTGAAGAAAAGTAACTTGGTGTAATTTGAAGTTGCAGCGATGACACGTTGATCTTCATTCCTGAAGGAAAGCAGGGACGGTGGAATGTGGCCCTCTGTGCTGCGATAAGGAGTTTTCAATGTTTTAATGTAAGGTTTGCTATGTAAGGTTAGATCAGCTACTGTCTGAACGAATGGGTTTGCAAAACGAAAGGAAAAATTAAAAATAAGACCCAGCTGCCTTTGGCCGTAGGAGTTGTTCACTGCAAGCAACTCCCAAGACAAAGATGAGAAGGAAATGGAAGCTCCATATATATATATATGTATATATATATATATACATACATATATATACATATATACATATATAAAATGTGTGAATATGCTACATATATGTACATACTTGTCATTTGGAGTCACTGTTTAAGTTACAGTAAGCAGGTGGGCTACAGGAAAGGACGGACAGTTATTAAAGGAAGGTGGCTGAAAGGGTCTGATCTCTGGCAGGACCCATGCTATTTTTCTTCACAAAGCAATCCGACACTGAATCATGGTATACTCCGTTCATCGTGCAGAGACCCTGCGTAGGACCATCGATACCTGTACGATTCACTACAAAAGAACCGGAAAAAAAAAGGTTTCGGTGCAAATTAAGAGCGCGGCGAAAACATTAATGTGCTTTGTGCAATTCATTTGCATTTAGGATGGTGCATTGATTATGACATCTGCCACAAATCATTGGTGCCCAAATTATTTAAATATTTTACTATTTAATACTTTCACGCAGGTCAGTTTTAATATACCCTCGATTACTTATCTCATGAAAGGAAACAGAATCACAACTCTTAGTGCCTATAACAGACTTGCAAATAAATCTACCGGCATATGAAGAACCACAAAACTTTTATCAGAGTGTAGGTAAGAGACAGGTGATAACCTTCTGCAGTGTGCTAATTTGACTAGCAGCTGTTTTTTTATAGCCTCAACAGAATAGCAATACTGGAACCCAAACAAAATCCCCAGTTTAATTTAGTGTGACTTCTAAAAGGACAGACCAATGTAGGCCACCTTCCTTCTGCCAGAGTTGCCAGGTAAAATGATTGGACGATGGGCTTTTCTTTTGTGACTTTAATTATGTAACTGTTTTACTTTGGGTTTTTTTCCCCCTGTAGCCCCAAGGCTAGGTTTTACCTTATGTAGATGTCTGTACATTTCTGTTGCTCCCAATCCCCATTATCCCATTTGTGAATTGTGACATCCCAAACTCTCCTTTTCACTCATTGAAAATGATTGTTTTTGGTTTGTGCCATTTTCTCAATCAGTCTAATTAGGCAGGTTTTTTGCAACAACCATGAGCTGTTTCTAAGCGTTCAGTAAAATGGGGCAGGTAATTTTTTTTTTTTTTTTTTTGCGGGTCTTGTCCCTAGTTTTAAAACTGTCCTTAATAAACTATTATAAGTAGTTTTGTGCAGTATGAAATAATTATTCTTGACCGTTCGTCATCCTCCATTCCTTCTTACACCAGCCCATTTGTTCAGCGGCTGTAGTTTGTAGTGCTTTATTGGGAGCACTGTACTAGAATGTAGCCATCACGCTAGCCGTGTCTGTTCTTGTGCGTTCACAAAATGGCGGCTCTCGCGAGCCGTCGCTCGGTCTGAATTCCATTAGCCGACGATCCTGCTTTGTGACACGTCGCGTGTATTCTTAGGTGACAATCGTGCTAACTTCATCACTACTGTGAATGTTTTGAAGAGGCGGAGCATGCGTTTTACAAACTGACTGATGCCCAGCGATGACGTGTCTTCTGTTTGAACTGTGATGAGAAGCTTTGTGTTCCTTCTTATGTTAACGACCGAGTTAATAAATGGTAACCCTCCCTTAAAGAAACATAGTTATGAGACGAGTACTTCACTATTAGTACCATAGTAGAAGGACTGCTTCTAGCCAGCAAACGGTCAATTAATGGAGATCTTGTTGGTAATTGGCAGCACTTTGTTTGATTTTGCACCTTAACCGTCCCTTTTACAAAGATGGCAGGAGTTTGATTTGATGCAGTGTGGCACTTCAGTAGGCCTTAATGCTTTACAATGCTAGGGACAATGGAGACTGCTCTGTGCAAGGATACCTGGTAATCGGTAGTACGTGTAGAGTAGCCGATCGGCCAGTGAGTGGAGAGCACTGCTGAACATGCCCCAGACGTGTAAGGTGCCATCTTTGCTCCTGGATTTGAGCGGGACAGGAAAAGCAACCTCGTCAAGAACGGGTACGGCACGGGCCCTGTCCTCCTCCACTTCACTTTTTGAGCGATCTTCATGAAATTGTTTTGTAGTTCATGCTTTGAGAGTTATGAAATGAATGAATACATCAGGAATGTGAAGTGTTTTTTTTGTTGTTTTCTTTGCTGTGGAACCTTTTTTTTTTTTTTTTTCAAAGATGAAAAAAAACTGTTCACCTTGTAACACTGATCTCATTCCTGTAAAGTGATTGAAATTCTCAAAATAAAGGTTGCTTCTTTGTCTATGTAAACCTTGCGGTTGTGAAATTGAATGCTTCGTTGTAGAAACTCAGTATAATTTAATAACAGCCTAACATGATGTAATTATACAAAGCCACTTCATGTGCTCCACCAGTATTCCAGTACACCAAGCAATTAATTATATATGAATCAGAGTGTTCCCATTGATACTCTTCGAAAAAACAAACCGCTAAAGAGAGTTCATTGTACTAATTCAGCAGCACCGGCTCTCAGGTCGTGGTGTTCTCTGCTTTTCTCCGTTGAGTGTGTTTCTTCTTCTGCAGTCTTTTCCTGAGTTTCACATCCTGCTTCCTCTGGATGCTCTCCTGAATCCGCTCCTTAAACTTCCTCTTCTCGCTCCGGATACGCTCCAGTTCCACTTTCCTCTTCTGCTCCAGGTCAGGGTCCTGGGGGTGAGAGGGCCACGCGTGAGAACATTACATTATTACATTACTGGCATTTGGCAGACGCTCTTATCCAGAGCGACGTACAGTTGATTAGTCTAAGCAGGAGACAATCCTCCCCTGGAGCAATGCAGGGTGAAGGGCCTTGCTCAAGGGCCCAACGGCTGTGCGGATCTTATTGTGGCTACATCGGGATTAGAACCACCCACCTTGTGGGTCCCAGTCATGTACCTTAACCACTACCTTACAGGCCGCCCACCAGCATCAGCCACCGTTACACTACTGTTATTTGGCTGACACTGTTATCCAAATCAAAATTTTACCCAAAGCGTCTTGCATTGGGGCAGCCAGAAGCCAAGGTGCTTGACTGGGACCGGAAGGTTGTTAGTTCAAGCCCCGTGGTGGCCACAAAAAGATTGATGCAGCTGACAAGATTGTTTTCAAAATAAATATTATAGGCAAAGGATTCTTGCATCAAATATAAAGCTGCACATACCGATACTTTGTATTACCAGTATAGATTTGACTGAACATACCTGATACTTCTAAAGTCGAAGTCTTGAGTACAGTATTAGGTTAAAAAAGCGTACACAATTCGGTGTTCACACTTACCTTCCCTTCCAAAATCATCTGTTTTCTTTTGTTAATTTCTTTCTTCTCATCAAAATCTGTTGACTCGAGTTTCTATAAAATACAAAAGAAATGGTATGAGAAATCAAACATGACAATTAGTCACCACCAAGTGGAATTGTCTATCCAATACAGTAAGATTTTACACCAAAATGTTGTGGATTTATCCTTGCATCATTTTATCACATTTATCATTACATACAATGATATAACCTGGAGTAGTTGATATGTGATGCAAGTGTATTCTGAGTTCTCAAACGAAATCATATAAAAACCATATGCATTACATGTACAAAGGTACAGCTGTGTGCCATTTAAAGTAAAGGTGTTCATACGATTTCACACTCCCGTCTGGTCACATTGACTTGAGTGAGGATCTTCAGAACTTCGCTCTCCTCCACTGGATGCTCCTTCAGTTTGGCTTCTGTACAGGAAATGATCTTTGTTGGTCAGATTACTTTTTACTTAACCAGTTTTGAACCAAAAGTGTCGTCATCAATCATCAAGAATAACCATATAGATCATACAGAATAAATATTTGATAAAGTGTTTTGAACTTAAGGGGCAGGGCAGTGCAATGACTTCATTCTTCGCTTTGTTAAAAGCATGTACACTTGTTTATTCAAAAACAATTGTGGGCAGATTAAAGTCTGATTTGTTCGCAATGATGATATAATCTGGCACATGAATAGGCTGAGGGTATACTTTTAAGAGTTAAAATATGATGACTTCTTGGCACTGGTTACACGTCACCCTACACATTCTGGTCTGCATACATTAACTGAGTGTTAATCTAATGTGGCTAAATTTGGTGAGCTATACACTCACAGCACTAAACTACAATACTTCCTGTCACAAAGGTTTAAGGACAAAGGTTTTATAGGGTTTGGTGCAGCATTCAACACTGAAGCACTCGAATGAAGCCCTTACGGTTATTTTCCTCAATGGAATGGACCAGGTGGATATCATACTGTGTCACAAGAGTGATGGAAACACCATGACGTCCTGAAAAAAGCAAACATCAACATCATCAGCTGGGTGGTCATCAGTGGCAGTAATGTAGAATGTGTCCCAATTTGCATGCAAACATCAGTCTCAAAAGGTAATGTCTCAAAAATGGCATTACCTGCTCTGGCAGTTCGACCAACTCTGTGAATGTATATCTTCGGCAAGCCTGGTGTGTTATGGTTGATCACAACCTGGACCGTTGGGATGTCTAGACCCCTGAGAACAGTGAACAAAATATTTACTTGGTTGAACTATGTCCATCTTGAGCATGGGGACAAGATTATAATATAGTAAACAAGGTTATTGTTAGCTGCTGGTAATTTTCAAACAATGTTGACGAAGGACAACAGGCTTCTTACCTCGCAGCGACATCTGTTGCAATCAGAATCTTAAAGACACTCGACTTGAACTTGGCAAGGTTCGAAAAACGTTGTTTCTGTGGGGGGGGGGAACAACTAAAATCAAGTTGTCTGTCCAGCAAATGCGAGCAAACTCGTCTACATGTTTTACTGGGTATTTTGAGAATACACATTGTATAATTATACAATGTGTATTCTAAAGTTTTCAAATACATAAAAAAACGGCACTGCCACTGTCATGTTATGGAAATTCATTCTGATCCACTAGGAGGCGGATTACCTGCTTCATCATCGAGTGAAGGGAGATGGCCGGGAAATCAAATTCGCGTAGCATCATCGTAAGAATTTGGCAATTCCTACAGGAAGAACAAGACACAAACTCAAGTGTCCATTACTTTTTCACACGTTCATGTCCTGAGATGATGTACAGAGAAGACTACGTTGGAAATGCTTCTCTGTGAGTTTGGCGATTGCGTCTTTCTGGTTCGTACTTGCAGGTGTTGGTGAAGATCATGATGGACCAGTCCTCATGCTCGTCCTGGAACTTCTGAATCAGATGAACCAGATAGGCATCCTTTACTTTTTCAGGGGTGAGGATATATCTTTGGTCCAGCTCATCCACAGTGCGTACCCTGTTAGAGAAAAAAACATTACAACATGAACATTCCCAAAAACACTGGTCACATTTGCTTCTGATACGATATGTCCCCTGCTTAGCCTAAGCAACTGTAAGTTGTTTGGATAAAAGCATCAGCTAAATAACAAATTATGGGCAGCTTGTAGCCTCGTGGCTAAGGTACATGACTGGCTGCCTATATAGGCTGCCATCAAATTCAAAACCTTGGAGCTAGCCTATTGAGCAGCTGAAAGGTCTACTCGGTCTTGATCTTCAAAGGATCAGGGCCCACGTACCACCCAGACCCTCTCTGTTCAGCTACTTCTGGGAACTAGAAGTACTACCCGGGGAGCGATCTTTCTCTCAAGGCCTCACGGAAGACAAAGTTGTCAGCAGCACAGTAAAACAGTGGCACGTACTCTGACTTGCTCTCCCAGAAGAAGGGTCTGTTCATGGCGATGCTCTTCAGCTCCTGTAGTGTGTCGGTGAGCGTGGCGCTGAACAGCAGAGTTTGCCTGGAGGCAGGAACAGCACTCAGGATGACCTCCAGGTCTTTTGTGAAGTCTGTGCACCCCTGCTCAAGGAGACGGTCCGCTTCGTCTAAAATCTGATGGAAGAAAGAAGTAATGTACAGAATCCTTGCGTACAATCATCACTTTGTCTTGTAGCATAATGGGTAAGGTACATGACTGGGACCCACAAGGTTGGTGGTTCAATCCCCGGTGTAGCCACAATAAGATCCGCACAGCCATTGGGCCCTTGAGCAAGGCCCTTAACCCTGCATTGCTCCAGGGGAGGATTGTCTCCTGCTTAGTCTAATCAACTGTAAGTCGCTTCGGATAAAAGCGTCAGCCAAAATGACATGTAATGTAATGTCCCTTTCAATGACAACACAAGTAGCTAACTAGATATCAAACACATCCCATTGTTGTGACTGTTAAAAAAACGAAATGTTAATAAACAACGGTCAAGAATGACACTTTATTCCCCTCTCCTGGTCTCACCAAAAATTTGATTTTTTTCATGCTGAAGGTGTTGGAGCTGCGGATGTGATCTGCAAGTCTTCCCGGCGTTGCAACTACAACATGGGGCTTCTTGGAGAGTGCCAGGGCCTGAGTTACCATATCTATAATGGATGGAGAGCAACAGACGAGCATTAAAACAAATTAGTGATATGCACAAGTATACACTGCTGTATGCAACTACAACAAATACATGAACTGTTTACAAGTAAATCTTACCCATTCCACCAACAACGATGCAGTCCCGTAGGCCCATGGGTTTTCCCAGGACCCTGAACTGCTCCGCGATCTGATACGCCAGTTCCCTGCATTAGACACCATGATAATTAATGAATTGGACAGCGTGCATGTCATTCTTTTTCTATATTTGTGAATGTGTTCCCGTAGAGCCTGTGTAATATTTCAGAGGGTGGAACATGTAATCGCACACCTGGTAGGTGTCAGCACCAAACAGAAGATTCCGTAAGGATCCTCTGCTAGCTTCTGTAAAACTGGCAGTACAAAAGCAGCGGTCTTTCCGCTTCCAGTCTTGGCGCAGCCCATACAGTCACGACCTAAGACATAAAAACATGGAAACGGCTACAGCTTTCAAGCAATTCCGTGCAATGTCCGTTATTACTCAATACCGGTCTTATACCAGCCACATTGTCCTTTAACTTCATACCTAAACTGCTAGCTAACGAGTCACAACGTTATAACACTCCAGTGTTAACAAGCGAGCAAACTAGCACTTTTATTGACAACTCAAATAGCAACCAGTTAACAGCAACATTAGCATTTCCAAACCTGCACTACTATCACATGATTAATTTAGTTCGAATATGCCACATAGTAGTGACACCCATACACAGCCATAGTTATTAGTTAGTTAGTTAGTTATTTAGCTGGCTAGCTAGCTAATTCATACCGTCTAGAATGGCTGGAACACAGCTCTCCTGGACTGGAGTTGGTTTTGTAATGCCCATTTGTTTACACTGTTGAATCAACCAATCCGACAGGCCGAGCGATGAGAAATCCGACATGTTTCTTTCTTAAGCACACTCCTTTATGATTTCTGTATTGTTTTGATTCGCAAGGGGAATACTGGGTTCGAAGACCGCACGCCGCTGGTAAACAGTTCGAAGAGAACTCGTGTAACTTGTCAGGAGACGCATGAATTCTACGTATTTAATGACGTCATAAGAATACGCAACACCGAAGGAGGAACTGGGGAGGACAGCTCCGCCTCTTCCGCTCTGACTGTGTTCAGATTATTTCTATTTACAGAACTGCATCTGTAATCGATCAGGGAAAAACGTTCGCATCTGAGCAAATACAGACAATTATTTTTTGAAAAACATGCTACTTTACTTAACTCAGAATTGGAAATGACAAAGAACTGTTGTTAAAATTAAAATCAATTCAGCATTGTGAAGAATGATGCAATAAAATGTTTGTGGTCTACTGTATCTGTGTTCACCTCTAAAATGGAATAACACAGAGCTTTGAGAGGATGCGTGCCCAAGCTTTTGGCCACAACATACATAAATTGCCTCCGATCACTGCCTTAACTTCATCTGGATTTGTTGAGAGTGTGATGGGCCTATCTTGTAAATTGTTAATGAGAATAAACTCAACCTCCTTAGAACCTGGTTCCGCTATGCTCAGCCTGACCATTGTCTGAAATCGATCAGCTGTACTAGGTGAAGCAGAGCAATAGCCTACACTGCAAAATCAAATCAAAATCATTGCTTACCCTGTACTACACATTAAATTCATCAAACGATTCTCAGCTCTTGACTGTCTGACTGACTCCATGGCAAAAAATAACGATTTTCTCTTTTTGTTCTTTAGTCAATTTTAATAAAGCAGTACAGGGAAACACCAGATGTTTTTGAAGCACAAGATGTCTGAAGCCTTTTTCAGGGGTGATCTATTCAGATCACAGATCCATCAGCTATGTGATTGGGTCATTTTTAATTGTATTGACACATAATACCCACCATATTTGACTAGGTGAATAGTTCATTTAATCTGGTCATCTATTTTCACTCATTTATGTATTTATTTTATTTATCAATTTTCAATGCAACAAATTGGTCCACATAGGTATTGAGATGGCTGAGTAACACATCCTGTTTTGGTTCTGATTCCTTGCCATACACTAAACACTGACAAAGGCCCAGTCTATTGCAGGTATATGCTCAAATTGGGCTCTCAAGGCCAGTAGTTGTGTTGGGATCTCATGGTTAATTGATTCAATACTGCCAGTGAATGGTGAGAGATTTCACTCAGTGTCTCAGGTCTAAAACTGTCTCTGATTGGAGACAAACAATGGATAAGAGGAACACTACTAGATGAAGATTTGAGTATCCGTGGTCTACTGCCCACACAGGCAAATTAACATGTCAGTCTCTGTTTATACACTAGAGGGCACACAAGACCAACATCAAACATCCTCGGCCCGGTAACTGCATGCCTGTATGCAATCAATCAAAACTGCATCCTCTGGTATTACCATTTATTATAGTGGGCAGTGGTGGTTGAGGAGTAAAAGAAATGTGTTGTCAGAACAGGTTACTTGGCTCACTTTCACTGACAAATATTTATTCTTCTGCAGTATAATGTTTTTCTCCCGGTGTTTTCATTTATATACACAGTATCATGCTTACTACAATGGGCAAGAGTATGTACTGTAATATTAATTATAATAATGTATTTTAAAATACATATGAACCCCACATAGGGGCAAGGGAGCAAGATATGTTACTTGGTATGTACGCTTATGAAAACATCACAAATATCCTTTTCAATGACACAATTTATGTGAAATATCTCTGGAGGCAATCCAAGTATGCGTTAACTGCAGTTTGTGATCCACTGTATGGCATTGAAGTGCTGTTAAAGAGCACTGATAAATTATGCTGCAACTACCATGAAAAGTAGCTCCTGCAATTATACCTTCATTTCAAAACAAGCTGTTTGTGTTGGATCTGACATGGTTCACAACATTTTTGTTGCTTTGAGTTGTTTGTTTTAGCAGGATTGAAACATGATAATAGCATTGTGTTTCTGATGCTGTTCACCTACCACACTGAGAATAATCTTGAAAATGTAACATGAAGATATTCTAAACTTGGCAAGGTAATAATATCAGACATAGATCACAGTCCATGGCCTATTCATTTTAAACATGTCTGTGAATAAATCAGACAGGCTTATTGCCTCCCACACGGCACATGTAGGAGGAAATAAGACATTGTTTCAATGATAATCCAGGCACGTACAGTATATAAGCTATTTGTACCAGTTGTTAATTTATTTATTTTCACTATACTGAATAGTGAATTATCAGATTAAATAATTTCATCTTTAATACACAATAACCTCTGTGACTTCAGAATAAATTATTCTACAGTAACAGAGATTTGAGCGTATTACTGTCATTCAATAAAATCAATAAATTACACCAATAGCAGAACATTGTATTATTATAAAAATCTATTTTCTTTGTTTTCTTTTAACCTAGCATGGATGCATAGAGTAAGGTTGTTTAAGTTTCAGACTAATAATGTGGCCCTATATTTCCCCTGTCAGTGTATGCTCTTCAGCGTATAGCTTTGAGTTCTGAATTGAGGTCAGGTCAGCCAGGCTCTGGGATTGTTCTGCAGAGGGAATACACAGCCGGGCTCACGATGGAAGCAGTGTGCCTCGAAATGTCAACTGAGATTTGCAACCACGTTTATGAGAACACAAATGAATGGGGATTAAGGGGATCGGAGCTGAAAGAGCATGTTATTGAGTTAGATGGATTTTAATAGCTTTAGGTAAACACTAGGTTCTTTTTAATTTATGTTCATCAGTAAGTCTGTCTTTTGATTTGTATGGTTGAATCTGTCTTAGGTGGTTTAAATGAAGTGTAATGCTGGTAATAAACCACATTGAAGCAGTCTAACCATATTATTAGCACATATGCAATGCAGAAAACAAGGCAGAACATTTATTCTATTTTAACAGCTAGTCATCCTCTCAAATGTCAAACAATAAAAAAAGAAACACAAATAACAAAACAGAAAGCACAGCAGAACTTATGGTATTGGTTTCTATGTTTGGTGTTATATTTTTATTCATAAATATGTATTTACATATATATATATTTATATTGACAGGACCTCTGGAGCAGACAATTTGACACAGTGACACCATTTCCAGGCAGTTATTTCTCCTGACCCTCATAGTTCTCCCTACGTGATGTGAAATTGTACAGACCTCATTTCAATGTGAGTGAACCATGTGAACATTTACTTTGAGAGTTTAGAATTTGACAGGCTTTCCGCCTCTAGAGTATAAGTTTCCTTTTAATTAATCTGCGGTATATGTTTAACTGAAGTGGAGGCTTCAGATGTGAGTACTGCCTTCTACAGCATGCCAGCCACCCTTGGGATTGAAATTTAAATAATACTCTTACAGTTCTGAATGCAATCTTCGTGATATTCTTCTGTTTACTCTTACTGGAAAAGCAGAATCAACTCATACAAAGGGAGGGAAGGTTTGTCCACTAAAACTGCACCCAATAAACATGTAATTGAACTATTTATACCAGCATTAACCATAAGCCTGTTCTGCTTAAATATTTAATAGTGTAGCATGGACAAGTGTAGCCCTTAGAGAAACACTGAGGCTTTACAGTAAACGTGTAGACTCCCATGTTGTCCATCGGCAATAGGGACTGCTTACAAATAGCTTGCAGCTATAGAGGGTGAATTGTCCCCTTGAAGAGGTCACATTTAAAACACAACCTTGTAAGAAACATGTCTTGAATGACTTACGGCGGAAAAAACATGTCTCCAGGGGAGCTGGTACCACAAGAGCTTTAAAGATCCAGTGTACACCATGAGTATAAAAATAAGTACATATGCTCACTTCTCACCTCTCCCCGTCCCTCCCTACCTCCCTGTGAACCTTAATTGTTGTCTTTGTGATTTACTTTGTGTATTGGTATTTTTAGATGGCTAGGTAAGCAGTATTTGGATCGTTAATTTTGGTCACTTTTGCTTTGTTGTTTGTTTATTTGTTCATTAAAAAAAAAAAAAAAATTTCAAATAGGCCCTGGTCCTTATCTTTGTTGTACAGGTAGCAGTTGAAATTGTACTTCCCTCTAGGGTCTTTCAGCGCACTTATCCCTGGTTATGGGTAGGCACTTTGTTGTACGTCGCTCTGGATAAGAGCGTCTGCCAAATGCCATTAATGTAATGTAATGTATTTTCCCATGCTCTTTTTGTATTTTGCATGTGTTCTTGGTTTTTCAGTCAAGCATCCCATAAGCCAGTGGTTCCCACACTCAGTCCTGGAGTACCCCTGTGTATGCTGGTTTTTGTTCCAACCACAATTTCCCGAATTATTTTACCAGTTAATCTTCCTTAGGTGCTTTTCATCTTAAAATGTATTATTTACCTTAAACCACATTATGCGGGAATGTTTTGCAATGGCATGAAGAATAAAATCAACATGTTCAATAATTGTGCTCGTGATTGTACCAGCTTGGAAACAATTACATAAGAAGAGGTAACAAATAACGGAGGTTAACTACTAGGCTCATAATTCGGTTTAAACACGTGTTTAATTTAATTTGCATAAATTAAAATAAATGTATCAACATTTAGCAGGTTTGTCAAATGGTTAGTTTTAGTGACCAGATGTCGACACTTTCACCAATTAGGAGCCTACTGATTCACTCCCGTCTTTAATTTGATCAGTTAAACATAATTTATCACTTACGCAATTGTTCTATAAACAATATACAACATGAACATGGAGGTTTTATTATTTCTGGTATGCATAGCTCTTTGCATAATAAATGTGGTTTAAGAGGGTAAGTAATCCCTCTAAACATGAAACGCAGCCCATTAATTAAAATGAACAGCTTGTTCAAATTCTTGGATTGCAATTGTGCTAGGAAGTTGGAACGGAAAACAGCATACGCAGGGGACCGAGTTAGGGAACCACTGCCAAAGACCATTATCTTTCATCTGTAAATGGATATCACCTTTCCGCTGAATGAAAATGCGAAACCAGCGACCAGCCATGTGCTCTCAAGTTTAAGGAAAAAAAAGCCACTCAGACAACATTTACTTAATAAACTTGACGCAAGCAATAAGCCGTATAGTGCATCGTCCGTGCGTCTTGTATATGCATTATGGGTCGGTGACAATTGAAACAGCACACATTCTATTCAGGGCGGGAACAGTTAGTCACTTTAAGCCATTTGAATCTCGAAATTGCAACCAGCAGATGGTGTACGAGAGGGGTTTAAACATAAATGGAGCGAATAATTGCTATCCAGAGTGGGATACAACAGCCCCGTGCTGTTGTCAGAGCAAGGAAATGCCACCGAGCGAAAGTGCCGATTCCCATGCGTTTGACAGTCTAGATTAGACAGTTCCTGACATTAATAAAAACGGCATAGCTTATCATTTTTCAGCCGGTACTACAATAGCTACTTGTGAATACAAGCTGAAGCTCGTGAGTCTTCAAGGTTAGTGGAGTAGCCCACCGCCAAAGAGTCAAAGAAAAAAAACAAACGAAGACGGGACTATCGATGAATAAATGAACATAGACAAAGCTACTCTTTACGCCTGAAAGGAACAACATCAGGAACTTGAGAAATGTCTACATTTTAGCACTGGACGGGAATTCGGACGGAAACACCCTTTACAGATGTTCGCGTAGCTCTTAACGGCAAATCGGAGCGAGTAGCTTTAGTTCTTTTCTCCACATTGAAATTCCGGTGGAAATTTTAGAAGCATCCGGATCCGGAGTCGAAAGAAAGGAAAGAACATTTACACACATTTTCACTTCTCAGGAAGCTATTGTGATCGGATAAAACCATATGGAGCTTTTGTAACGAAAATGGGGTAAGTTATTTTATTATTTTGTAATTCCTTCCGATTAGTTACTTTGTAACTCCAATCCCTGAAAAACCCAAAATTTTAGAAAACAAAAAGTTGGGACATAGTCCTGTTGGTATTTCGTGACTTTCCAGCCAGTTTACACTTTGACAGAAAGATACGTAGGCTACATGACTGGATAAGTGGTCATACTGTATGCATATAGTCCATTATGTCCAGATTAGAAAAGTGCAATTATAATTTTGTGAAGTAAATACTACCACAAAAATTGTCACTTATGCTGAAGTGTTTGCAGTGGGTTGTGAAAATTGTCCCTGGGTCTCGTGTTTTGAAAACTGTAGAATCTTCCACGTAATGCAAGGTATGGACTCCATGGACGTCTGGTTAACTGATTTGAACAGTGATCTATTGCAAACGCTTGTTGTATATAGCCTATTTTTAATAGACCGTTTCATATACCGACGAGGTTTGAGGCCATACGGGACCCAAAGGCTCAAAACGTGGCATTAGTGTTTTATGATAATGTGACCTATTTGTATGCCCATATGCTATTTTTGCATTTGTTTTGTATTTTGCATTTCCATATTCTGTTTAATGAATGTTTTATGCACTAATGAGCTTTTGCTGCTTGATCTCCTGCATGTGGCTTTATTAGTTTAGACATAATAATTAAACGAGCCTATACATTTCCACGTTTGTCTATGTTAATGTATAATTCAATCGAAGGACTGTTGTCAGGGTGATCTGGAAGTAGATTTGATTGCTTATAACAGATTGAAGGCTCTTAAGTTATTTAGATACTGGTATTCAAGAGAGGTCCCTTTTGAGAATAAAAGCACAGTACAGTGAGGAACACGGTGAAAGCCATTATTAATGTTTAATGTGAAATAAAGAACACTGCAGGACTATAAGATAATAAATAAATAAATAAAAAATGTTCCCTCCAATATATAAAAAAAAAAATGCTGAGATCTGCTGTTAGCTGTACTGTGACACATTCTTGTATTCTTATATGCATCATATAAATATATTTTGATTGATTTTATGGAAGATTGGGTTGCAGAAAATGCAATATGGTATCACAATATATAATGCATGTGAATTAGTGGCCTGCTCTCATACATATTAGTTAGTTGGCAAACAAATCTAAATCTTCCACTCTTTATTTATTTATTTTTTTACTGACCTTTCTCCATCTTTCTCCATCCACAGAAGAGGAGCCTGATCTGTCCTGTAATAATGTATCCACAACATAGAGAAAGGTATTGACCATGTTTTACCTACCTCATATGTCTGTTCACAACACATCTGTTCTAAAAAGGACTCTGTTTGGCTCCTGACTGAGTCAGTATAGACCTTTTAACACAATCAGACATTATAAGTTCAATCCTTAGTGGCCTTGTCACTCCAGGGAGAATGTGGGTTTGAGGGAGCCAAGCTGCCTCAGGCTACTGCTGTATTAGCAAGAGAGATTGAAGAAGATCAACCAAACTCTTGAATAAGATAAGGTTTTTTTTTTCTTTCAGGACTTTAATGTAATAGCTATGCTATGCTCACTAATGGTATACCTATAGTGCTGTATACATATTTATTGTGATGTATCTACTATATTGTAAAATCAGGGCTAGTCCAATGTGAGAATGGAATTGGAGAATGCACAGTCTAATTTATGATAAATTGCTTTTAAAATCTATATTGTTTTCAACTACTTTTGCTGAGGGGTTGGAACAATTCAGCTGTTGGTTTGGTTTGTGTTTCTGGAGGTTGTTAATGCTAGGTAATAGATTCTTCGTAGGTTTCGTTCCATGGTCATAACCTCCAACAATTCAAATGTCTGCTTCTGTGAGCACATTACATCCATCCATCCATCCATTATCTGAACCCGCTTATCCTGATCAGGGTCGCAGGGGGGCTGGAGCCTATCCCAGCATACATTGGGCGAAAGGCAGGAAT